>NC_057800.1:245934886-246175711 GCF_018294505.1 Triticum aestivum
CCGTTGCTGCGCCGCCCAGCTCCGGCCCTTTGCCGTGGCCGGCGCTCTTCTCCCCTGGTGGCCTCGGGTGTGCGGGCACCCCTGCGCCTGTAGCGCCTGCAAACCCGCATCGGCCCCTGGGGCCTATGACAGATGGGCCCCATGCCCAGAATGTTTTAATTAAAAAAAGAATTAAGAATTAAAATAATAATAATAATAATAATAATAACTAAATAAATATTAATTATTAAATTAATTAATTAACTAATTAAAGAATTAATTAAATTAAATTAATTAATCTTGATTAGATTAACCTAATTAGTAGTTAACTTAATTAACCCCTGATTAGCCTAATCAATCAATGACATGCGGGACCCACACATAGTTGACCCAGTCAACTGCACAGTTGACTGCTGACATCACTCTGATGTCATGCCTACGTCATCACACACTGTTTTGGATAAGGTTGGAATTAAATATATAATTAAAATCAGAAAATGAATTAAATCTTTAGAAAATCATATCTTTTAATCCGTAACTCGGATGAAAATACTTTGTACATGAAAGTTGCTCAGAACGACGAGACGAATTCGAATGTGCAGCCCGTTCATCCGCCACGCATCCCTAGCATAGTGAACACGCAACTTTCCCCCTCCGGTTCGTTTGTCCGAAAACGCGAAACACCGAGGATAATTTCCCTGATGTTTCCCCCCTTCACCGGTACCACCTCGTACCGCGTTAGGGCACACCTAGCATCACGCTTTGTCATGTCATGGATCATCATGCATTTGTTTGCATTATATTTATTGTTTCTTCCCCTCTTCTCTGGCTAGACACCGAGACCGACGCCGCTGCTACCCAGTACGACTACGGTGTTGACGACCACTCTCTCTTGCCAGAGCAACCAGGCAAGCCCCCCTTTTTGATCACCAGATATCGCCTACTCTTCTCTCTACTACTTGCATTAGAGTAGTGTAGCATGTTACTGCTTTTCGTTATTCCTATCCTGATGCATAGCCTGTCCTTGCTACTACTGTTGTTACCTTTACCTGCTATCCTAATGCTTAGTATAGGATCCTAGTGTTCCATAAGTGGCCCTACACTCTTGTCCGTCTGCCATGCTATACTACTGGGCCGTGATCACTTCGGGAAGTGATCATGGGCATATACTATACACCTTATACTATTACATTACTTGTGATGCTGTTCGGAGATGGGGGCTGAAGGGGCAGGTGGCTCCATCCCGGTAGAGGTGGGTCTGGGTTCCCGACGGCCCCCGACTGTTACTTTGAGGCGGAGCGACAGGGCAGGTTGAGACCACCTAGGAGAGAGGTGGGCCTGGCCCTGGTCGGTGTTCGCGGATACTTAACACGTTTAATGAGATCTTGGTATTTGATCTGAGTCTGGCTATTGACCTATACGCACTAACCATCTACGCGGGGACAGTTATGGGCACTCGACGTTGTGGTATCAGCCGAAGCCTTCGTGACGTCAGCGACTGAGTGGCGCGCACCGGGTTGCACCGCGTAACGCAACTTCCTTTGTAATGGAGGTTGCTAGGTCTGCTCACCGGCCGCGTACGCAACGTGCAGGTGTGCAAAGGGCGATGGGCCCAGACCCCTGCGCCGTAGGATTTAGACCGGCGTGCTGACCTCTCTGTTGTGCCTAGGTAGGGCTGCGACGTGTTGATCTTCCGAGGCCGGGCATGACCCAGGAAAGTGTGTCCGGCCAAATGGGATCGAGCGTGTTGGGTTGTGTGGTGCACCCCTGCAGGGAAGTTAATCTATTCGAATAGCCGTGATCTTCGGTAACAGGACGACTTGGAGTGGTACCTTGACCTTATGACAACTAGAACCGGATACTTAATAAAATACACCCTTCAAAGTGCCAGATACAACCGGTGGTCGCTCTCTCACAGGGCGACGAGGGGAGGATCATCGGTTAGGATTATGCTATGCGATGCTACTTGGCGGACTTCAGTCTACTCTCTTCTACATGCTGCAAGACGGAGGCCGCCAGAAGCGTAGTCTTCGAAAGTACTAGCTATCCCCCTCTTATTCCGGCATTCTGCAGTTCAGTCCACATATGATAGCCTTATTCCAGTTGATACCAATGCATACATATGTAGTGTAGCTCCTTGCTTGCGAGTACTTTGGATGAGTACTCATGGTTGCTTTCTCCTTCTTTTCCCCTATCCCTTCTACCTGGTTGTCGCAACCAGATGTTGGAGCCCAGGAGCCAGACGCCACCGTCGACGATGACTCCTACTACACCGAAGGTGCCTACTACTACGTGCTGCCCGCTGACGACGATCAGGAATAGTTTAGGAGGATCCCAGGCAGGAGGCATGCGCCTCTTTCGATCTGTATCCCAGTTTGTGCTAGCCTTCTTAAGGCAAACTTGTTTAACTTATGTCTGTACTCAGATATTGTTGCTTCCGCTTACTCGTCTATGATCGAGCTCTTGTATTCGAGCCTTCGAGGCCCCTGGCTTGTAATATGATGCTTGTATGACTTATTTTATTTGTAGAGTTGTGTTGTGATATCTTCTCGTGAGTCCCTGATCTTGATCGTACACGTTTGCATGTATGATTAGTGTACGGTCAAACCGGGGGCGTCACATCTGGACCTAAGCCTGAGACTGAGTGCTTCTACTACAAAGGGACTGGCCACTGGAAGCGGAACTGCCCCAATTATTTGGCGGATAAGAAGGATGGCAAGGTGAACAAAGGTATATGTGATATACATGTTATTGATGTGTACCTTACTAAAGCTCGCAGTAGCACCTGGGTATTTGATATTGGTTTTGTTGCTAATATTTGCAACTCGAAACAAGGACTACGGATTAAGCAAAGATTGGCTAAGGATGAGGTGATGATGCGCGTGGGAAATGGTTACAAAGTCGATGTGATCACCGTCGGCACGCTACCTCTACATCTACCTTCGGGATTAGTTTTAGACCTGAATAATTGTTATTTGGTGTCAGCATTGAGCATGAACATTATATCTGGATCTTGTTTGATGCGAGACGGTTATTCATTTAAATCTGAGAATAATGGTTGTTCTATTTATATGAGTAATATATTTTATGGTCATGCACCCTTGAAGAGTGGTCTATTTTTCATGAATCTCGATAGTAGTGATACACATATTCATAATGTTGAAGCCAAAAGATGCAGAGTTGATAATGATAGTGCAACTTATTTGTGGCACTGCCATTTAGGTCATATTGATGTAAAGCTCATGAAGAAACTCCATTCTGATGGACTTTTGGAATCACTTGATTATGAATCACTTGGTACTTGCGAACCATACCTCATGGGCAAGATGACTAAAATGCCATTCTCTGGAACAATAGAGCGAGCAACAGATTTATTGGAAATCATACGTACTGATGTATGTGGTCCGATGAATATTGAGGCTCACAGCGGATATCGTTATTTTCTCACCTTCACAGATGATTTGAACAGATATGGGTATATCTATTTAATGAAACATAAGTCTGAAACATTTGAAAAGTTCAAAGAATTTCAGAGTGAAGTGGAAAATCATCATAACAAGAAAATAAAGTTTCTACGATCTGATCGTGGAGGAGAATATTTGAGTTACGAGTTTGGTCTTCATTTGAAACAATGCGGAATAGTTTCGCAACTCATGCCACCCAGAACACCACAGCGTAATGGTGTGTCCGAACGTCATAATCGTACTTTACTAGATATGGTGCGATCTATGATGTCTCTTACTGATTTACCACTATCGTTTTGGGTTATGCTTTAGATACAGCTGCATTCACGTTAAATAGGGCACCATCTAAATCCGTTGAGACGACGCCTTATGAACTATGGTTTGGCAAGAAACCAAAGTTGTCATTTCTTAAAGTTTGGGGCTGCGATGCTTATGTGAAAAAACTTCAACCTGATAAGCTCGAACCCAAATCAGAGAAATGTGTCTTCATAGGATACCCAAAGGAGATTGTTGGGTACATCTTCTATCATAGATCCGAAGGCAAGACATTTGTTGCTAAGAATGGATCATTTCTAGAGAGGGAGTTTCTCTCGAAAGAAGTGAATGGGAGGAAGGTAGAACTTGATGAGGTAACTGTACCTGCTCCCTTATTGGAGAGTAGTTCATCATAGAAACTGGTTCCTATGACACCTACAGCAATTAGTGAGGAAGCTAATGATGATGATCATGAAACTTCAGATCAAGTTACTACCGAACCTCGTAGGTCAACCAGAGTAAGATCCGCACCAGAGTGGTATGGTAATCCTGTTCTGGAGGTCATGTTACTTGACCATGACGAACCTACGAACTATGAGGAAGCGATGAAGAGCCCAGATTCCGCAAAATGGCTTGAGGACGTTGAGGGAGTCCTGGATTAGGGGGTGTTCGGGTAACCGGACTATACCTTCACCCGGACTCCTGGACTATGAAGATACAAGATTGAAGACTTCGTCCCGTGTCTGGATGGGACTTCCCTTGGCGTGGAAGGCAAGCTTGGCGATGCGGATATTCAAGATCTCCTACCATTGTAACCGACTCTATGTAACCCTAACCCTATCCGGTGTCTATATAAACCGGAAGGTTGTAGTCCGTAGGCAATCCACTCCATATACAACAATCATACCATAGGCTAGCTTCTAGGGTTTAGCCTCCTTGATCTCGTGGTAGATCTACTCTTGTACTACCCATATCATCAATATTAATCAAGCAGGACGTAGGGTTTTACCTCCATCAAGAGGGCCCGAACCTGGGTAAAACATCGTGTTCCCTGCCTCCTATTACCATCCGGCCTAGACGCACAGTTCGGGACCCACTACCCGAGATCCGCCGGTTTTGACACCGACATTGGTGCTTTCATTGAGAGTTCCTCTGTGTCGTCGCCTTTAGGCCCGACGGCTCCTTTGATCATCAACAATGATGCGGTCCAGGGTGAGACTTTTCTCCCCAGACAGATCTTCGTCTTCGGCGGCTTCACTCTGCGGGCCAATTCGCTCGGCCACCTGGAGCAGATCGAAAGCTACGCCCCTGGCCATCAAGTCAGGTTTGGAAGCTTAAACTACACGGCTGACATCCGCGGAGACTTGATCTTCGATGGGTTCGAGCCACGGCCAAGCACGCCGCACTATCTCGAGGGGCATGATCTAGCTCTGCCCTCGGACAGTGTCCTGGAGGCCGCACACGCATCGGTTCCGACCCCTAACTCGGAGCCTATTGCGCCAATCGAGGATGAGCGGTTGGACGTCACCTTAGGGGCTGCGATCCCAAAAGCGATCCAGCCGAACGCTAGCCCCGCACTCTGCACGACCCGTGACTCCGAGGATCCGGACTCCTCCCCGGACTCTGAACCCCCCGCGCCCCTCCCAATCGAATCTGATTGGGCGCCGATAATGGAGTTCACCACCGCAGACATCTTTCAGCATTCGACTTTTGGCGACATCCTGAATTCCCTTAAGTCTCTCTCTTTATCAGGAGAGCCCTGGCCGGACTACGGTCAGCGAGGGTGGGATACGGACGATGAGGAAATTCAAAGCCCACCCACCACCCACTTTGTAGCCACTATCGACGATCTAACCGACATGCTTGACTTCGGCTCCGAAGACATCGACGGCATGGACGACGATGTAGGAGACGAACAGGAACCAGCACCTGTAGGGCGCTGGAAGGCCACCTCGTCATATGACATATATATGGTGGATACTCCAAAAGATGAAGATGGTGATGGAACAGTGGGGGATGACGCCCCCAAGAAACAGCCAAAGCGCCGGCGTCAGCGGCGCCGCTCTAAATCCCGCCAAAGCAAAAATGGTGATTCCGGCACGGGAGATAATACTACCCCGGATAGCACCGAAGAACACCCACCTCAGCAAGATTCGGCACAGGAAGATGGAGAAGCCAGCCCTCATGAGAGAGCGGCAGACCGAGAGGTCGAGGATGATAACTATACGCCTCCCTCCGAAGACGAGGCAAGCCTCGATGACGACGAATTCGTCATACCATCAGACCCTGTCGAACAAGAGCGTTTTAAACACAGGCTTTTAACCACGGCAAGCAGCCTCAAGAAAAAGCAGCAACAGCTCAGAGCTGCCCAAGATTTGCTAGCTGACAGATGAACTGAAGTCCTTGCGGCCAAAGAGTATGAACTCGAACGCCCCTCCAAGAGTTACCCAAAGCGCAGGCCGCTACCCCGATCAGAGGAGGAAGCACCTACATCACCAGCGCATGACATGGCAGACCGGCCACCTCGCGGCCGCGACAGAGAGGCCTCTCGGCCCTCCACCCAAGCCATGCCCCGACGTCGCTCAACTAAGGCACGGGAAAATGTGCCAGACCTGCGAGACATACTGGAGGATAAGGCAAGACAAACAAGATCGATCTACGGATCGCGCAGGCGCCCTACGGCATGTGACAATGATCTTCACTCCGGATACAACAAATCCGGCTGGGCCAAACACAACAGACATAGCTCTTCCGAGCTACGTCGTGATATAGCCCAGTACAGAGGCGCCGCACACCCGCTATGCTTCACGAATGAAGTAATGGATCATAAAATCCCAGAGGGTTTCAAACCCGTAAACATCGAATCATATGATGGCACAACAGATCCGGCGGTATGGATCCAGGATTATCTCCTTCACATCCACATGGCACGCGACGATGATCTACACGCCATCAAATACCTCCCGCTCAAACTTAAAGGACCGGCTCGGCATTCGCTTAACAGCTTGCCAGCAGACTCAATTGGTTCTTGGGAGGACCTGGAAGCCACATTCCTCGACAACTTCCAGGGCACTTACGTGCGACCACCGGATGCCGACGACTTAAGCCACATAATTCAGCAGCCAGAGGAATCGGCCAGACAATTCTGGACATGGTTCCTAACAAAGAAAAACCAGATAGTCGACTGTCCGGACGCAGAGGCCCTAGCAGCCTTCAAGCATAACATCCGCGACGAGTGGCTTGCCCGGCACCTGGGACAGGAAAAGCCGAAATCCATGGCAGCCCTCACGACACTCATGACCCGCTTTTGTGCGGGAGAAGAGAGCTGGCTAGCTCGCAGTAACAACTTATCAAAGAACCCTGGTAATTCGGATACCAAGGACAAAAGTGGCAGGACATGTCGGAATAAGCAAAAACGCCGCGTTAGCAGCGACAGCAATGAAGACACGGCAGTCAATGCCGGATTCAAAGGCTATAAATCCGGTCAGCGGAAAAAGCCATTCAAAAAGAATACTCAGGGCCCGTCCAGTTTGGACCGAATACTCGATCGCTTGTGCCAGATACATGGCACCCCCCGAAAGGCCAGCCAATCACACTAACAGGGATTGTTGGGTGTTCAAGCAGGCAGGCAAGTTAAGGGCCGAAAACAGAGACAAGGGGCTGCACAGCGACGACGAGGAGCCCAAGCCGCCGAACAACAATGGACAGAAGGGCTTTCCCCCACAAGTGCGGATGGTGAACATGATATACGCAACCCACATTCCCAAGCGGGAGTGGAAGCGTGCGCTACGGGACGTATACGCGATGGAGCCAGTCGCCCAAAAGTTCAACCCATGGTCCTCCTACCCGATCACTTTTGATCGAAGGGACCATCCCACTAGCATCCGTCATGGCGACTTTGCCGCATTGGTTCTCGACCCAATTATCGACGGATTTCATCTCACAAGAGTCCTCATGGACGGCGGCAGTAGCCTGAACCTGCTTTATCAGGATACAATGCGGAAAATGGGCATAGATCCCTCAAGGATTAAGCCCACAAGAACGACCTTTAAAGGCGTTATACTAGGTGTAGAAGCCAACTGTACAGGCTCAGTAACACTTGACGTGGTCTTCAGATCCCCGAACAATTTCCGAAGTGAAGAGTTAATCTTCGATATAGTCCCTGTTGGGGATATTACTACTAGGTGTAAACTGGCCTATCTGGGCCGGATTAACTTCATTAGTAGTTAAGCAGGTTAAAGCCCATGAAGATAGATGAGGGCTCAAGACCCATAATCAGTTGAGAGCCTGTAGCCGTAAACCGGCGTCAATATGTAACTTGTATCATAAGTTAGGAATAAGTAGAGACCAAACCGGACACATCTATGAGCCGGTGTTGGGACTCTATAAACCGACGGGCGTCACCCATGTATATAAGGGGACGACTCGGCGGCGGTTCAAGGACAATAGACAACAACTCGAGACATAGGCGAAGCTTGTTTGCTCCCTAGTCATCGAAACACCCATCAATTCCATCACAACTAGACGTAGGCTTTTACCTTCATCGAAGGGGCCGAACTAGTATAAACTCCCTTGCGTCCTTGTGTCCGCTTTAACCCCTTCAAGCTAACCTGTCGCGATGGCTCCACGACTAAGTCCTTTCTCTAGGACATCTGCCGTGACAAAACCACGATAGTTGGTGCCCACCGTGGGGCCATCGCACGATGGTTTCCGGTTCTTGGAGGGCCGCTTTGAAGGACTCGAGGGCTACGCTGTAGGACGGATGACTAAGAGTCATCGCGGCAAGCTCTACATCGATGATGCAGGCCGGGGCCCCGAGGCCGGCTCAATTGAGTACGGGTACCGGGTCCCCTTTGGTAGCATTCACGTTTTCATTGGCAAGATCGGTGAACCGGGCCCTGAGCCGGACATCTGCACCGACCTCGTCAAGACGGCTCAGCGTGCGCAATCCGCCCGGGTTAAACCGGCCATGAAGCGTACCTTCGTGGGAGTGATCCATGTAGGAAGTTATGAGGACAGATCAGAGCTTCACGGGGCGACTGTCGTTTGTTCCGGTGACGAATCCTCGACCGGAGAAACCGAATCTCTTTATCAGCTACAAGATGGCCGGATTGAGAGCTGTTCCGATGGCGACAGTATTCCGGACCCCTCCGATCTGCCTAACCGGGTTGGAATATTCATGACCGGAACACAAGCAACGCTTCATTCTTCGATAGCCGCGGCAACGATCTCCGATTCAGCAGCGGCGACGGCTGCCAGGGCAGGAGGCCCTGTGCACCCGCCGGCTCAGGTTCTATCAGAACTATTTGATGTGTTGGCTGTGCTTATGGCGGAAGTTAATCCGCCAGATCAGGATGTTCACAACACAGAGATTGCAAAGGTAAAGGAACAAATCACTCAGGCCAAGACGGATCTGGCAGTTGAGGATACCAGGATGGCCGCAGAGCGGGCCGCTTTAGACGCACAGGCCTACAGGCTTATGTTGGACCAAAGCGCGTCGCATGAAGTCATGAGGAGGAAGCACCGATCCCGTTTACCTCCGGTTTTCGAGGCCAGAGACCTTTTCAACACTCCAGGACCAAGAGCCGGCAATCCGCTGGAGGTGAATCGGGCAGAAGCCCCTGGGACCGGTGCACCGGTTCAGCCCCGTCGGATGGACCCGCCTCGTCAAAACACCGTTGTACCTCAGGATGCTTTAACACCTCTGGGTCACTATTCCAACCCAATGGACAATCTTGTTGCCGCTGCTACACGACTGGAGGCCATTCCAATTGAAGGTGACTCGCCGCAGGCAGTAGAGACGCGACGGGTCAAGGAACTTCTGAGGACAGCTTTGACCCAACAGGAAGCGTACTCGTACAGCCACGAACGGATCCACTCGACCCCCCGTCCAAGCCGGAGCTATAGCAGACATATGGATGAGCCAGCAGTGTCGAGTAATGAACGACGTGGAGCACCCCGTGGCAACAACCCGACGGGTGGTGCTGATGACGCTTAGGAAGTGGTGAACCGGGCCCGAGCGCGCAGGGAGGCCGAGCTAGCCGCACAGCATCAGGCTCGGCAGCTCACGCCGGTTCGTCCGACCATCTCGATCGAACCTGGTGTCACTTCTAGTTCTTTGGGGGTGCCTTGCCTTATCCCCGCTTTACGCAACGTGCGCCTGCCCAAGGATTTCAAAGGCCCGCGCAAGGTACCAAATTACACGGCGGATCAACCTCCAGAGACATGGGTGGAGAGCTATGAGATGGCCATGGAGATGCTGGATGTGGATGACACGGCGTGTGCGAAATACTTCACCATGATGCTTGAAGGAATGGCCCGTACTTGGTTAAAAAGCTCGCTAGCTAATTCTATCAGTTCATGGGCCCAATTACGAGCCCAGTTTATCAACAATTTCAAGGATACCTGTAAACAGCCTATGTCGATAGTGGACTTAGCTGCATGCGTCCAGGAGGAAGGAGAATCAACGACTCATTGGGTGCGCCGGGTTTCACAAGTTATGCACTCCTCAGACCGCATCAATGCTGACACCGCAGTATTAACCCTAGAGGGCAACTATCGGTTTCGGCCCCTGAACTTGAAATTGGGACGGATGAAGCGTCATTGCACCGACATGGGGACCCTTATGGCCGCTTTGGTAAAATATGCTGATTCTGATAGTACCAAGGATCCTAAATCTGATGATGACAAGACAGGGAAAGGGAAGAAGAACAGCAACTCCAAAGGTCAGCAGCATCACTGGGTAGGCAATGGCGGAGGAGGCAAGCATAAAGCGGATGGTAACATGGATTTTGTGGCTAATACCAACGCACAGGCCAATGGCCAGCGACGCAAGGGTAGGCCGAAAAATCATAGTGAAGCGCCCAACCCTAACCCAAACCGCCTGAACTATCTGCTAAGCCAGCCCTGTCCAAGACATGGGACGAAGGAGGAGCCAGCAAACCACCTTTGGAAGGATTGCTTTATTATGCAGGAGTTCAAGAATTCTAATAATTTCCGGTATGATCACGGATCTGGCGGTGGCTCAGGGTCCGGGCCGGGTTACGGTGGAGGAAGTTCTGGTTCAGGATTTAATGGTAATCCGGGCGGACATAATGGTCAAAATAGTCAGAACAACCAGGGTGGTTACAACCAACAGCAACAACAGTCAGGTTACCAGAGCAACCCAAAGCAGTTGAGTAGTGGGCAGTACCATGTCTTCACCACTAGCTTGGACAAGCGAGACCGGAAGGTTCAGAGGCGGGCAGTCAACTCTGTTGAACCGGCCACACCCTGTTATCTACGTTGGTCCGAACAGCCAATCATATGGAGCAGAGAGGATCACCCACCCCAGGTCGATAATCCGGGTCAGTTGGCTCTGGTGGTGGCGCCTCAGGTGGGAGGTTATAAGTTCACCAAGGTGCTCATGGATGGAGGGAGCAGCATTAACATCCTATACTATGAAACCTTCCGTTGTATGGGACTAACAGATAAGAATCTCAAACCGTCCAATAGAGTATTCCATGGTGTAGTGCCTAGCAGATTAGCATATCCCGTTGGTAAGATAGCTCTTGAAGTGGCCTTTGGGGATGATCATGATTCCAGGTCGGAGACATTGACGTTTGAAGTGGTGAAAATCCAAAGTCCATATCATGCCCTGTTTGGGCGACCGGCATACGCCAAGTTTATGGCTCGATGCTGTTATGTGTATTTGCAGCTCAAGATGCCCGGTCACAAGGGGACAATAACGGTTCAGGGAAGCCGCAAAATCGCTTTGGAATGCGAGGAAGGAGATGTGGCTTATGCAGAGTCGGTTTGTGCCACCGAGGAGTTGAAGTACTATAAAGACAATGTTGATCCGGCGGACATGACTCCGTTGAAGAAGCCAACTACGGAGCATGATCCGGCCCGGAAGTTCAAATCGGCAGCAGAAACTAAGCTTGTTGACTTCGTACCTGGTGATTCGTCCAAGCAGTTCAGCATCAGTGCCAACTTGGATCCGAAATAGGAAAGTGCGCTCATCGAGTTCATCCGTGAGAATCGGGACATTTTTGCATGGAAGCCCTCTGACATGCCAGGTGTACCGAGGCAACTCGCTGAGCACACACTTAATGTGGATCCTAAATATAAACCGGTGAAACAGTTCCTCCGCCAGTTTAATGAAGAAAGATGCAAGGCAATTGGAGAAGAAGTAGCCAGGCTCTTAGCAGCTGGCTTTATTGTTGAGGTTTTTCACCCTGAGTGGCTTGCCAATCCGGTGCTGGTCCTCAAGAAAAACAGCACCTGGCGCATGTGTGTGGATTACACAGATCTTAATAAGGCTTGTCCAGCAGATCCTTTTGCTCTCCCCCGTATTGATCAAATTATTGATGCTACGGCGGGCTGTGAGCGTTTAAGTTTTTTGGATGCGTATTTTGGCTATCATCAGATCAAAATGGCAGTTAAGGACCAGGAGAAGATAGCATTTATAACTCCCTTTGGAGCCTTCTGCTATGTGTCTATGCCCTTCGGGCTCAAGAGTGCCCAAGCAACTTACCAATGGTGTGTACAAAATTGTCTTCACAAGTAGATTGGTCGTAATGTACATGCTTACGTGGATGATATCGTGGTTAAACCAGGGAGAAGGAGACTCTAATTGATGATTTGAGAGAAACCTTTGATAACCTCAGAACATACAAGATGATGCTTAATCCGGACAAGTGTGTCTTTGGTGTACCGGCGGGCAAGCTATTGGGTTTTCTAGTGTCCAACAGGGGAATTGAGGCTAATCCGGAGAAGATCACGGCTATCACCTCCCTGGCTAAACTGAAGTGTATCAATGATGTTCAACGCCTGGTAGGCCGGATTGCTGCACTAAGCCGGTTTATCAGTCGCCTGGGTGAGAAGGCAATCCCTTTGTATCAGATGTTGAAAAAGACGGATCATTTTATCTGGAGTTCTGCTGCAGATGAAGCATTTGAGGACTTAAAGCGGCAATTGGCCAATCCGCCTATGCTCGCCGCTCCCGTTGACAAGGAACCGTTACTGCTATATGTTGCAGCTAATGTTCGGGCGGTCAGCGTAGCTATTGTGGTGGAGCAAAAAGAGGCAGGCAAGGAGCATCCGGTTCAACGTCCGGTCTATTATATCAACAAGGTGCTCATTGAGTCCAAACAAAGGTATCCGCATTGGCAGAAGCTGGTGTATGGAGTTTTTATGGCAAGCTGGAAGCTTAAACAATATTTCCAAGGGCACTCAATTACGGTAGTCAGTTCTGTTCCTTTGGGAGATATCATCCAGAACCGGGAAGCAACTGGCCGGATTGCAAAGTGGGCCATAGAGCTGGGGCCGTACGGTTTGAAGTATGTGCCTCGGACAGCGGTTAAGTCTCAAGCACTTGTTGATTTCATCAATGATTGGACGGAAATGCAAGCACCTGAAGAAAAGCCGGATCATACGTATTGGACCATCCATTTTGACGGATCCAGGCAGTTGGAAGGCTCGGGGTTGGAGTCGTATTAACTTCCCCACGAGGTGATAAGTTTTGTTATGTTCTCCGTTTAATGTTCCCTTGTACTAACAATGCAGCTGAGTATGAAGCCTTGCTCCATGGTCTCAGGATGGCTAAGGAGATGAATCTAAGTCGAGTTAAGTGCTTCGGTGACTCGGACCTTGTGGCTCAGCAGGTGTCTGGCACTTGGGACTCCAAGGACCCACTCATGGCAGCATATCATCGTGAGGTGGATATTGTTGCGGGTTATTTCAGAGGCTATCAGGTGGACCACGTGGACCGGCGGAAAAATGAAGCGGCGGACGCTTTAAGCCGACTGGGCTCTTAGCGCAAACCGGTCCCGCCCAATGTTTTTCTGGATGTGCTGCACAACCCGTCGGTGAAGATCCCTGGTGAAGAGGATTTGGCTATTCCTGATCCGGAGGCTCAATTGGTGGCAGTTCTTCATGTTATTCCGGATTGGACGCTTCCTTACCTGGCGTACAAGAACCGGGGCGAGTTGCCAGAAGATGAGATTTTGGCCCGGCAGATAATTCGGTGATCCAAGTCCATGGCTGTCATCAATGGTGAGTTGCATCATTGCAGTGTATCAGGAGCTTTTCAACGTTGCGTGTCTCCTGAAGAAGGCCGTGAAATTTTGCATGAGATCCACGAAGGAGATTGTGGTCACCACACCGGTTCAAAGTCTCTGGTGGCTAAAGCGTTTCGCCATGGTTTCTATTGGTTAACTGCTCATGCTGATGTGGAGGATCTGGTCAGACGATGTGATGGTTGCCAAAGGTTTTCATGACGTGCTCATGTACCGGCTCAAGAATTGAGAATGATTCCAATTACTTGGCCGTTTGCGACTTGGGGGCTGGATATGGTTGGGCCTTTCAAAAGGTCCAAAGATAAGAAGACCCACCTCCTGGTGGCGGTTGACAAGTTTACAAAGTGGGTGGAGGCAGAACCTGTTAGCAAGTGTGATGCGGCCACGGCAGTTCAGTTCATCAAAAAGGTGATTTTCCGGTTTGGCTTTCCGCACAGTATTATCACAGATAATGGTACCAATTTGTCCAAAGGTGCTATGAAGGAGTTCTACGAACGGGAGCACATCCGGCTCGACGTTTCATCAATGGCACATCCACAGTCCAATGGTCAAGCAGAAAGAGCTAATCAAGAGATCTTGAGAGGCATCAAGCCCCGGCTCATGGTTCCTTTGCAGAGAACGCCGGGTTGTTGGGTAGAAGAATTACCATCTGTGTTATGGAGCATCAATACAACACCCAACAGATCAACAGGATACACACCATTCTTCATGGTTTATGGAGCAGAGGCGGTTCTCCCCAGTGATATCTGTCATGATTCACCTCGTGTCACGGCTTATATTGAAGCGGACAACGAGATAACACGGCAAGATGCTTTGGACCGGTTGGATGAAGAGCGTGACATCGCAGCCGCCCGATCGGCGATTTACCAGCAGGATCTTCGTCGTTATCACAGTCGCCGAGTCAGAACCAGAGTCTTTCAGGAAGGAGATTTGGTGCTTCGGCTCATCCAAGATCAGACTGATATGCATAAGCTATCCCCACCTTGGGAGGGTCCTTTCGTGACCAGCAAGAATCTACACAACGGGTCGTACTATCTGATCGATATTCGAGAGCATAAGGACTCACGCACATCAGAGGAGGAGAGTAACAGGCCGTGGAATATAGCTCATCTTCGGCCTTACTATACCTGAGCCATTGGCTATACTCATGTACATATTACGACAATGTATATATTATGATTAAGTATAATAAACCGGAACCTCAGCTAAAGCGGGGTATCTGTTCTTTTACATCATGTGAGGTTACACGGAGTTGCTCTAAAGCGGCCTCCGGTTTACCCCTTGAGTTCGCTTTGCTAAAAGCATCATGTTATATCACTTGGAGGATTGGTCGTGTCCGAACCAATACCATGCCTCTTGATAGGCGAGAGCCACCAGATCACTTGGGGACTTGGTCATGTCTGAACCAGTCATGCCTCTTGATCGGCCTAAGGCCACAGAATGACTTGGGGGCTTGGTCGAACCCGAACCATGACCACGCCATTTGGTCGGCATACATGCCACAGAATCACTTGGGGACCTGCCTGACTAGAACCATAGTTACACCTAACGGGAGCTTGGTCGTGTTTGGCCATGGTAACGCCATTTGATCATCTCAAATAAATCTTTTTTGGCAAATGTTTTTTTCGTTGCTTTTGCATCATACTTTTCTTTGAAGGGTTTTTTTTGCTTTTCATTGTGTTTTTAAACTGACAAAGTTTTTTTAAACCAATCAATTGACGGAACACAGTTCACGTCAATTCGGAGACTATTTGTCCGGTTTGATCCTTGTTGTTAACATCCTCTTATGGAGTAACACGGTGTTTATTATAACCCGGCACGCTTTACATGATAAACAACGTCATATATATATATATATACAGGAGTTGTTATTTCCTCCAACAGTGTGGGTCTGCAAAACTCCGCTTCAAGGTTGGCCAAGCCAACTTCACACTCAACGGTGGCAGGTATTATGTATCTCAAAATTTTGATCATATACTTAAAATTTTGTTTTGGATGTTTTGACTTTATATATACAGACATCATACTCCACCTGACGGTACAACCGCGGTGGCACTTGACGAATTTCTTATTTCAGAAAGTGTTTTGGAAAGTTCATTACCGCAGGAAGAACAAGTTATGCACGAAGGCATATCAACATCAAAGGTATCAGCTAGCCTATTACAAGGCAACATGGTGCCCATAATAACATGATTGTTTTTCACAAAGGAGAGGCAGTTTTCAAACCGGCTTCCGGTTTAAGCTTGGCCACCAGCCTGGCCTGATGGTTGTGGGTTATCTTGCGCCGCTTCAGCTTCCGTTTCTCTACCCAGTGGCTGGAAATCCACAGTTGTCCAGTCTATTCCCATTAATGCTTGAAAAACAGCCTCATCATGGATTAGCAATGACGGGTCAATATCGGGAGCGTAAGTATGCTTACGGATTGGAGGGATCAGGTTTTCTGATTCATGGATTGGTGCAGCAATTCGCTTGTTCTGACTGTCATATTGGGCTTGATAATGGGACAAGTCTGCTTCCTCAGCCAGTTGACAAGCTAGCGGGCGTACCTCCCGGTTTATTGCTCGCAAATCCGCTTCACCAAATTCTGACCCGTCTTCCTTCAACCTGGGATAGCCCTGAGCCGCTTCAATAGGATCAAAATCCGACACCTAGGCTTTTGCTCGGATTAAAGCATTGATTGCACCGATTCGAGCAGCAGATTTCTTCAGCTGTTCAACCCGGGCAGGAAGCACTGACAGTTTCATCAGAGTATCTTGAATCAAAGTGGGCGCCGGTTTATTATGAGACGCGGTACAGATGATCCGCTAGGCACCAGTATACAATTGTTCAACCAAGGTATAGGCGGCTTTCAATTTCTTCCGCACATCTGACCCCAAGTGACCAATGCGTGTCCCTGAAATACAATAAAGGGTTAATAAACCGGCGACTCTGTAAGAAGGCAGAACCAATTCAGAAGGCAAGCTGACTTACCAAAGATAGCAGTGGTCATGGCATGAATGTGCCGCTTTATGCTGGTCAGTTCATCTGTCACTGGTTTTAGTGCAGCCTCGGCATCCTCTGCTCGTTTGATCAAAGCGGAATTTTCAGTGGCCCAATCCGCCTATTTCTTCTTGAAGTTCTCCTTAAGTTGTTCCATGGCGCTTAAGGCACTGGCCAATTCCTCTTTGGCTTTGGAGGTTTCAGCCTGTTGGGTTTTCAGATTTTCTTGCAGATCGATGACTTGGTTTTCTTTCGCCTTCAGCTCCGCCTGCAGGCACACAGATATATGTTTCAACAAATCGGTAGAAGGATTCAAGTACCAACCACATAACAAGTTATGCGCTTAGCACTTGGGGGCTAATGCGTATTCGATCTTCATCTTTCAGTTGTTTACAAAGTCCCAAGATCAATACAAGCATTCAACTTGGCACTTGGGGGCTAATGGCTATTTGATCATATGTATTCTGATGCGGCAGTTTCAATTTCTTAAAGTACCGGTTTAACTACACTAAGTTGAACCGGCCCTTGGGGGCTACATCAGCAAAATTTCAAAGCATCAAGGTTTATATTATTAAGTCCCGGTTTGAAAGAATATTTCAAACCGGCCCTTAGGGGCTAGGAGAGTCAGCAAGAATGAAAGCATACAAGCAGGAAGGAGCATATGGAAGTTACCTCATATTTATCTTTCATCATGTTAACCAGACCGGCTTCATAGTCACGGCTGGTATACAGCCGGTTCAGATAGCCGGAATGGATATCTTGGGTGTTCAGAGCAGCGTAAGTCGTTAGATCGGTGTTCCACTTGCCTTTGCCAAAAGCAGCAAACTCTTCCTTGGCAGAATGTTTGGATAAAGCGACAGGGTTGCTTGGCTCAGTATGGCCAGTACCAATAATGACAACCTCATCATCCTTGGTACCGCCGGTTTGCACCGGAGCTGTTGGCTTGTTAGTAGGGTTTGCTGGACCAGTGGAATGTTCAATCCGGATGGAACCTGTGGGCTGATGGGTAGGACCTGAGGTATCAGTAGGTATCTCTTCAACAATAAGATCATCATCTGGCTGCGGTGGATCAATGGGAATATCCTCAGGGACAGCCGCTTCAAGATTGGGTGTTTTGCCCGGTTCAAGAATGACATCTTCTTCGGCCGCTTTGTCCAGGCGGGCCTTCTTTCTTGGCCTAGATTTGGCCCTGAGAAGAATAAAAAAATTAAATACATCATATGTTCTAGAGCAATATACTGCAAACATCACAATAAATATAGCTTACCCAAGCACCGTTTTGAGCGATGGGAGCTGAGTAGCCGATGACTCGCCAGAAGATGAGTGGGAAATAACCTGGTAATCGGAGTCAGACGGATTAAGAGGTTGACGAAAGCAGCCCGCTTTAGGACAAGCACTGACAAGCGAATTAGAGACCTCGGAATGACGTTTCCGAACCGGAGTGTTCGGTAAACCAGCGGAGGTAACTACCTGGCCGCTGTGCCGGGTGGTGCGGCGAGCTTCGTGTTGTTGATTCTTCATAAGAAGTTTAGGATCCAAATAAGCAAGAGGATGAGAAAATTTAACTTTCCGGTTTGCCTGACGGATTTTTTGTGAAGGCAAAATTTCTGAATCGGAAGAGAGAATAATTACATCTGCAACATCCGCGTGGCTGGCTTCGGCATCATCCTGACAAATATCATCATCAATAAGACACATGAAAAATAAACCAAGTGAGTCAAGCTCTACCTCAAAGTCCGGATTATCCACCTCATCATCAGGGGCCGGATTAGAAGATGCAGTGGTTCTTTTCCTGTGGGCAGTCTTTTTCACAGCTTTAATCTTTTGCCGGGTTGCTCTTTCCGGTTTGTCTAGTTTCTCTGGTTTCTCCTGCGGCAGCTTTTTGCTCCAAAACAGATCATCGCCCTGATTGTGCAGACACTGATATTACAAACAATGACCAGACATATCAATAACAGATTCAGCAAAGAGAAAAATCAAAGTCTTACAGCTGGCGGTTTGTTGGTGGCACAGAAGGGAAGCAGGCCGGTTCTAGCGCAGACATGTTCCGGTTCATTCAGTATCTTGCGCACAGCCTTTGTGATTTCTTCACCAGAGAGTTGGAGTTTTGAATGTCGTAGTGGGTCATCAACACTATCAGTATACTCGCACATCAAACCGGAGCACTGACTAAGGGGCAGTATGCTTCATGATATCCAACAGCAGCGAGATCAACCCCGGTTAAACTGTTGGCCATAAAGGCCCTGAGCTTTGACAGCTAGGGAGCATATTTGCTTCTCTCCTGGGCAGTCAATATTTGAGGAAAAGGGTGTGTATTGCTGAGCCGCTCCGGACGAAAGCCAGGCAAGGGATTCTCACCAACAGGGGAGGTGTCTTTGCAATAGAACCATGTCTGATTCCACTCCTTGGGGTGACTGTGCAGCTTAGCGTGAGGGTATGTGACCTCTTTCCTTTTCTGAATTGCCATGCCACCCAACTCCGTATTAGAGCCATCAGTAAACTCGGTACGGCGGTTTAGATGGAAAAGATCTCTGAATAATTCCATTGTGGGCTCCTCTTGAAAGAACACCTCACAGAGTACTTGGAAGTGGCACATATTGGTAACAGAGTTGGGGCCAGTGTCTTGCGGATGGAGTTGGAAATCGGCTAAAACATCCCGGTAAAATTTAGAACCGGGCGGCTTAAAGCCCCGGGCTAAGTGATCTACGAAAACAACAACCTCTCCTTCTCGAGGTGTGGGAGGGCATTATTTGCCAGGAGCCCTCCAATGGATGGTATCTTTACTGCCTAAAGCGCCAATCAGGACTAGATCGTCCAGTTGATCCTCTGTGGCGCGAGAAGGAACCCAATTGCACTCATATACTTGCTTGGCCATGATGGAATCCACAAGGCAGAAGATCCCGGTTTAAAAATGCATTTAATCAAGGTACATTGGAATGGGCACTGTTAAACCGGAAATAGAATTATCTGAACCGGAGTTTCATGAAGCAACCAACATCCGGCGGTTCAACAAGGGGACTAATGGTATATACCGATTTGTCAAATTTTTCTACAAAGTTAAACCGCCTGGTCTAAGCATTGAACAGTCAAGACTGCAGATGAGTAAGTACACAAAAACAGATTTTGCAAGATTATACTACAACTTTGGATCTGGAACATGTGTATAAAGGAGATAAATATTCAAGGCCCAAAAGGAGCAGTGCCGAATCAATAAGCGAAGGTACAGATAAGATCTATGGTCTTAATATGCGAAAGTGAAAACGGAGGATAAAAACTACTGCTACACAGAGCGAAGATTCACAGACTCGTCTAAGGATCTATCATATGAACAAGAAGCAAGCGATGAACACGGGAGAACATGGAAACCCTAGAACAGATCTATGATGGAAAGGATAGAAGACTTACCCGAGCTGAGGAAGAAGCGAAAGGTCGCGGCGGTGCTCTGGTACGCTCAGGGTGATGCAGCGGCCAAGGTTGGTGCAGAGGTCGACGGCGGCGGCGGAGCTCCGAAGACTGGGCGACGCGAGGAAGAGGAAGCAGAAGGGCACGAAGAGGAAAAAAGAAATGACCCTTCGGTCCTATTTATAAAGCAAGGGACAAGGATCAGGCGCGAAAATCAAGGGGCCGCAAGTTTGGAAACAGAGCTGTCGCCTCGATTATTGCAGATCTATTAAACAAGAAGGTATCATGGATAATTTCTTTATGACAGATGACGTCATGCCGGTTTACAGCAATCAGAGAAGATGACATCACGGCGGTTCACCAAACTACAAGAAGATGTTGAAGATGAAATTTTTGCTAAGGATTGACATGAACCTGTTCAAATCAATCTGGGGCCTAATGTTGGGGATATTACTACTGGGCGTAAACTGGCCTATCTGGGCCGGATTAACTTCATCGGTAGTTAAGCAGGTTAAAGCCCATGAAGATAGATGAGGGCTCAAGACCCATAATCAGTTGAGAGCCTGTAGCCGTAAACCGGCATCAATATGTAACTTGTATTGTAAGTTAGGAATAAGTAGAGACCAAACTGGACACATCTATGAGCCGGTGTTGGGACTCTATAAACCGACGGGCGTCACCCATGTATATAAGGGGACGACCCGGCAGCGGTTCAAGGACAACAGACAACAACTCGAGACATAGGCGAAGCTTGTTTGCTCCCTAGTCATTGAAACACCCATCAATTCCATCACAACTAGACGTAGGCTTTTACCTTCATCGAAGGGGCCGAACTAGTATAAACTCCCTTGCGTCCTTATGTCCGCTTTAACCCCTTCAAGCTAACCCGTCGCGATGGCTCCACGACTAAGTCCTTTCTCTAGGACATCTGCCGTGACAAAACCACGACAGTCCCGTTTCGCAGTGGCTATCACGCCCTGCTCGGACGAACCGCATTCGCAAAGTTCAATGCAATGCCGCACTACGCATATCTCAAGCTCAAGATGCCAGGCCCTCGAGGAGTAATCACGGTCAACGGAAACACCGAACGCTCCCTACGCACGGAGGAGCACACGGCGGCTCTCGCAGCGGAGGTACAAAATAGCCTTCTCAGGCAATTCTCCAGTCCGGCCATCAAAAAGCCAAACACTGCCAAGCGCGCCCGGAGTAACCCACAGCAGGACCGCCTGGCACACTCTAAGCAAGCGTAGCAATGCGGCCCCAACCCCATCTCTTGCGACATAACGAAACCAGTACCTCGCATACATAACTACGCCCTTGAAATACCATGGGCACAGGGGAAGGGGCACAATAACGGCATGCCCAAAATACGGCTTAAAACGTACTAGGGGCTGCCGGATTCTTTTTTTATTTTTTTCTTACTTTCAGGACTCCATACTTTGGACGACCTGTTCGGCAATTTGACTGCCGCACAAACGATGCAAGCTCCAGGGAGGCAGGCAAGCCATGCCGCATTATGGAACTCCCAGGTGGTCTCTGTTACGAACGGTATACCTGTTTTAAATACAATTCCGCGGCCTGCCCCTGGTCAGGACATACTAAATAGTCCAATATCTTTTGCTTACCGCACTATTTGTATCGTTCGGCTTTGATAAATAGCCTCTTTATAAACAATGCTTAGCTTCTTGTCTATTTTTTGCATTATCTTCTTTTCACATTTATGTTTATTAAATGACATGATTGCACCCGTACACCATGGTACGGAAAACACGCCAGGGGCTTCAGTACCCCTCATAATGGTGTGAGAAGTCCGTACACTTTCACAAGTGCGGCACCCCGAACTTATAGCACTATATGCATCAGCTCCGAATCATGATTTGGGTCAGTAGTTGGGTTTGCCCGGCTCCTATGTTTTGGTGCCTTATGTTCCGCTCTATCGGCTAAGCTAGCACTAGGAGAACCACTGCGATTGTGCCCCGGTTCAGCTGGGTTAAGCACCTCAGTGGAGAAAGCTAAAACTGACTGTCATGATGTGGCGAGAGACCGGTCGCTGTTCGAGAGGTTTTTCGAGTCCCTAAAGGCTTATGCCGCTTCGAGCGAGGAGCTGGCTTTGTCCGGCCAAGGCGTGGATAGCGCCCCGAACTCGGTCTTCCAAACTAGGGGCTTCGCCGAAATTTAAAATTATAGAGTTCTATGGCTAAGTGAGAGTGTTCAAGCATTATAGTCCGATTGCCTGGTTCGTTGTGCTGAGCGCCTCCCTCGAAGGACCCAACTATGGGAAAAAGAGCGCTCAGGTTTATCCCGAACACCCCAGCACTAGTGGCATGGGGGAAGAAGCCGACGATTGGCCATCTCTCAATTTTTGATAAACGGCCGCACAGAAAGTGATATTTTAAATTCAATAAGCATTGCTTAGCGCATATGAACAAGTTTTCAGCGCATAGGATAAACACGAGCGAGTTCATTCAAAAATCACATCCTTTGTACATTCATCCGCCACAAGGCGGGCACCTGCAAGAACATCCTTGTAGTAGTTCTCGGGCTTGCGATGCTCCTTCCCCGGCGGCGGCCCGTCCTTCACAAACTTCTCACCGTCCAGCTTACCCCAGTACACCTTTGCATGGGCAAGGGCCCGACGGGCACCTTCGATGCAGACAGAGCGCTTGATGACCTCGAGCCTCGGACAGGCCTCCACCAGCCGCTGCACCAGCCCGAAATAGCTCCCAGGTAGGGCCTCTCCGGGCCACAGCCGAACTATGAAGCCCTTCATGGCCTGCTCGGCCGCCTTGTGGAGCTCAACCAGCTGTTTCAGCTGGTCACTCAAGGGCACAGGGTGTCTGGCCTCAGAATACTGAGACCAGAACACCTTCTCCATCGAGCTACCCTCTTCAGCTTGGTAGAATGCGGCGGCGTCGGATACGCTGCGGGGAAGATCTGTGAATGCCCCTGGAGAGCTCTGGATTCGGGTAAGTAACAGGTAGTTCACTTTTATATTTCTGCTTTGCATAAAGAATGCCTTACCCGCTGCTATCTTCCTCATCTCCTCCAACTCTTGGAGGGCCTTTTGGGCTTCGGCCTTGGCAAACTTGGCAGCCTCTAGGGCCGTTGCAAGCTCGGATGCTTGCGCCTTCGACTCCAGCTCCAAACTCTCATGTTTTTTCATGAGAGCCTGAAGCTCTTGCTGCATCTCGCCGACCTGAGCCCCAAGTCTGTCTCGCTCGATGCGCTCCGCGGCCGTTTTCTTTTCGGCCTCAGACAGTGCCTGCTTAAGGATCGCCACCTCAGTCGTGGCCCCTACAATAAGCAGTACAATCCTGTTACTCTTTTTGCAATCAAGCCTTTTTATAGGCACTTTTTCTGTAAGGTATTTCTTACCTTCTTCCTCCTCGAGCCGCCGCTTGGCAAGGCCGAGCTCTTGCTCGGTCCGCTCGAGGTCCTGCTTTAGGACACTGACTGCGGAGGTGGATAGCAGCGAAGCCTGCATACGCATATTGACTCTTTTTTTAGACTCTTGTGAAATTTAATAGATCCTCTATTCGGCTTTTCTTTCCGAACGCTAAACAGAGCATCAGGGGCTACTGTCTATGCGGTAATATTTTTACATATTTTTACTTACCTTGAAGCCTGTTAGAAGGCTAGCGCAAGCTTCAGTCAGTCCGCTCTTGGCGGACCAAACCTTCTGGATCACCGTACTCATAATATTACGGTGCCCCTCGTCGATGGAGGCGTCGTCAAGCACCTCCAGCAGATTGTCCGGCACCTCTGGTTGGACGGAGGCCGCCGGCTCAGAAGGCTTGCTCCTCTTGGAAGGAGTTCGCCTACCGTGGTCCGGAACTGATTCCGGCGCGGTGTCCGGCACAAAGCCGGACTTAGAGCCCTGGGGAGCCTTATCCCCTTCACTCCTGGAGTCCAGGAGGTTGCCTTGCGGCTCCTCCGGGACCACCTCCTCCTGCCCCGGAGCTTGTCGCGACGCCACTTCGGCGTCGTCTGCAGTGCGGGGGGAGACAGCGAGCGGAACTGAGTTCACGTCCGATGAGTCCAGGGAGCCGCCCGACGATTCGTCGAATTTGGCCCGGGGTGGACTGCATAATTACATTCGACATTAGGGAAAGCTGTGCAACAAAGGAACATCATGAGTTACTCTGATATCCGAGCTTACGATTTCGCCGGACGCTTGGCCCTGTTTGGCCACTCCTCTTTACCCTCTTCGGCGTTGGGGGCGTAGTCCGGCGGAGGGGTCTTCCTTTTCCTAGACCCCTCGGCCTCCCCCGTTGGGGCGGCCTTCCTCTTCTCTCCTCCCTCCGCTGGGGGGGGAGTTTTCTTCTTCCTCCTCCTCGTTTTTGCGGGAGGAGGGCGTCTCGGACTCGTCAGATGACGAGTCCGACACCACCACATTGCGGGAACTCTTTCGAGTCCCCGTGGTCTTCTTCTTCTTGGCCTTCTTCTCCGGCACCACATAAGGCGCCGGAACCAGCAGCTTCACTAGTAAAGCTAGGGCTGGGTCTTCGGGCAGCGGAGCCGGACAGTTAATCGGTCCGGATATCGCCCGCCAAGCCTGTCAAAGGTAAGGGAGTTTAGATCCCGCATAGAGTCAAACTATGAAAAAAGCTTAACATCGTGTAAAAGGTGTAGATGGCTTACCTCGCTAGCGTGACGCTGCGAGCTGTATCCGCGGTCCTCGGAAGCAGATGCGGGAGCCTCGGCGCCCTTGAATAGCATCTTCCAGGCGTCTTCATACGTCGTGTCGAAGAGCCTGCTGAGGGTTTGATGCTGCGCCGGGTCGAACTCCCACAGATTAAAATCTCATTGTTAGCACGGGAGGATCCAGCGGACGAGCATAACCTGGATTACATTAACAAGCCGGATTGGCTTGTTCACCAGGGACTGGATGGATGTTTGCAATCCGATCACCTCTTTTTCGTCACCCCACGACAGGCCCGTCTCTTTCCAGGACATAAGCCGCGTGGGGGGTCCGGATCAGAACTCGGGGGCTGCGGTCCATTTCAGATCACGCGGCTCGGTGATATAAAACCACCCGGATTGCCATCCCTTTAGGGTCTCCACGAAAGAGCCCTCGAACCATAGGACGTTGGCCATCTTGCCCGCCATGGCACCTCCGCACTCCGCCTGGCTGCCGCGCACCATTGGGCTTGACGTTGAAGGTCTTGAGCTAGAGGCCGAAATGAGGGCGGACGCGGAGAAAAGCCTCGCACACAACGATAAACACCGAGATGTTGAGGATGAAGTTCGGGGCCAGATCGTGGAAATCCAGGCCGTAGTAGAACATGAGCCCCCGAACAAATTGGTGGAGTGGAAAACCCAGTCCGCGGAGGAAGTGGGGGAGAAATACTACCCTCTCATGGGGTCTTGGGGTGGGGAGAAGCTGCCCCTTTTCGGGAAGCCGGTGCGCGATGTCCTTGGACAAGTATCTGGCCTTCCTTAGCTTCTTGACTTAGCCCTCCGTGGCGGAGGAGACCATCCACTTGCCTCCCGCTCCGGACATTGCTGGAGAAGGTTGAGGTGGGAAGTGCGGGCTTGGGCGCTAGAGCTCGGGTGCGCAGGAGATGGATAGGCAAAGGAGGAAGAAGGCGTAGCTAAAAAGGTGGATCCTTGTCCCCTTATATGGGTGGATGCGGTTGTGCGTCCCCACCTGCCTAGTAAAACTCGCTTGCCTCCCAAGCGCCGTGATAAGTGGCACGGTTGGGTTACCCACGTCCGTATTGATGAGAATCCCATAAAGGGGGGTACACGATCTCTGCTTTGACAAGACGTGCCAAGGAAACCGCCTCGCAAAACACGCTGAGGTGGGAAAGTGAAAACGATTCGAGTAAAGAACTTGGCTGTAGTGTGATGACGCACTGCGGAATACGTCAGCAGATTTGATTTGTGTTAATATTATTCTCTCTATGGCAATATGTGGAAGCTTATTTTGCAGAGCCGAACACTACTCTTGGTGTTTACAATCTTCTATGAAGGACTTGGAGGAGGAACCCGACTTGCAATGCCGAAGACAATTTGCACGCGGGACTCGTCGTCATTGAAGCCTGGTTCAAGGGATACTGAGGGAGTCCTGGATTAGGGGGTGTTCGGGTAACCGGACTATACCTTCAGCTGGACTGCTGGACTATGAAGATACAAGATTGAAGACTTCGTCCCGTGTCCGGATGGGACTTTCCTTGGCGTGGAAGGCAAGCTTGGCGATGCGGATATTCAAGATCTCCTACCATTGTAACCGACTCTATATAACCCTAACCCTATCCGGTGTCTATATAAACCGGAGGGTTGTAGTCCGTAGGCAATCAAATCCATATACAACAATCATACCATGGCCTAGCTTCTAGGGTTTAGCCTCCTTGATCTCGTGGTAGATCTACTCTTGTACTACCCATATCATCAATATTAATCAAGCAGGACGTAGGGTTTTACCTCCATCAAGAGGGCCCGAACCTGGGTAAAACATCGTGTTCCCTACCTCATGTTACCATCCGGCCTAGACACACAGTTCGGGACCCACTACCCGAGATCCGCCGGTTTTGACACCGACAGACATGAAATCTGAGATGGGATCCATGCATGAGAACAAAGTATGGACTTTGGTTGACGTGCCCGATGATCGGCAAGCCATCGAGAATAAATGGATCTTCAAGAAGAAGACTAACGCTCACGGTAATGTTACTGTCTACAAAGCTTGACTTGTTGCGAAAGGTTTTTGACAAGTTCAAGGAGTTGACTACGATGAGACTTTCTCACCCGTAGCGATGCTTAAGTCCATCCGAATCATGTTAGCAATTGCCGCATTTTATGATTATTAAATTTGGCAAATGGATGTAAAGACTGCATTCCTGAATGGATTTCTGGAAGAAGAGTTGTATATGATGCAACCTGAAGGTTTTATCGATCCTAAGGGTACTAACAAAGTGTGCAAGCTCCAGTGATGCATCTATGGACTGGTGCAAGCATCTCAGAGTTGGAATAAACGTTTTGATAGTGTGATCAAAGCATATGGTTTTATACAGACTTTTGGAGAAGCCTGTATTTACAAGAAAGTGACTGGGAGCTCTGTAGCATTTCTAATATTATATGTGGATGACATATTGTTGAATGGAAATGATATAGAATTTCTGGATAGCATAAAAGGATACTTGAATAAGAGTTTTTCAATGAAAGACCTCGGTGAAGCTGCTTATATATTGGGCATCAAGATCTATAGAGATAGATCAAGACGCTTAATTGGACTTTCACAAAGCACATACCTTGATAAAGTTTTGAAGAAGTTTAAAATGGATCAAGCAAAGAAAGGATTCTTGCCTGTGTTACAAGGTGTGAAGTTGAGTAAGACTCAATGCCCGACCAATGCAGAAGATAGAGAGAAAATGAAAAGTATTCCCTATGCTTCAGCCATAGGCTCTATCATGTATGCAATGCTGTGTACCAGACCTCATGTGTGCCTTGCTATTAGTTTAGCAGGGAGGTACCAAAGTAATCCAGGAGTGGATTACTGTACAACGGTCAAGAACATCCTGAAATACCTGAAAATGACTAAGGATATGTTTCTCGTTTATGGAGGTGAAAAAGAGCTCGTCGTAAATGGTTACGTCGATGCAAGCTTTGACACTGATCCGTAGGATTCTAAATCGCAAACCGGATACGTGTTTATATTGAACGGTGGAGCTTTCAGTTGGAGCAGTTCTAAACAAAGCGTCGCGGCGGGATCTACGTGTGAAGCGAAGTACATAGCTGCTTCGGAAGCAGCAAATGAAGGAGTCTGGATGAAGGAGTTCATATCCGATATAGGTGTCATACCTAGTGCATCAGGTCCAATGAAAATCTTTTGTGACAATACTGGTGCAATTGCCTTGGCAAAGGAATCCAGATTTCACAAGAGAACCAAAAACATCAATAGACGCTTCAATTCCATCTACGATCAAGTCTAGGTGGGAGACATAGAGATTTGCAAAATGCATACGGATCTGAATGTTGCAGACCCGTTGACTAAGCATCTCACATGAGCAAAACATGATCAGCACCAAGGCTCCATGGGTGTTAGAATCATTACTGTGTAATCTAGATTATTGACTCTAGTGCAAGTGGGAGACTGAAGGAAATATGCCCTAGAGGCAATAATAAAGTTATTATTTATTTCCTTATTTCATGATAAATGTTTATTATTCATGCTAGAATTGTATTAACCAGAAACATAATACATGTGTGAATACATAGACAAACAGAGTGTCACTAGTATGCCTCTACTAGACTAGCTCGTTGATCAAAGATGGTTATGTTTCCTAACCATAGACATGAGTTGTCATTTGATAAACGGGATCACATCATTAGGAGAATTATGTGATTGACTTGACCCATTCCGTTAGTTTAGCATTTGATCGTTTTAGTTTACTGTTATTGCTTTCTTCATGACTTATACATGTTCCTATGACTATGAGATCATGCAACTCCCGATTACCGGAGGAACACTTTGTGTGCTACCAAACATCACAATGTAATTGGGTGATTATAAAGGTGCTCTACAGGTGTCTCTGATGGTACTTGTTGAGTTGGCATAGATCGAGATTAGGATTTGTCACTCCGATTGTCAGAGAGGTATCTCTGGGCCCTCTCGGTAATGCACATCACTATAAGCCTTGCAAGCAATGCAACTAATGAGTTAGTTGCGGGATGATGCATTACGGAACGAGTAAAGAGACTTGCCGGTAACGAGATTGAGCTAGGTATTGAGATACCGGCGATTGAATCTCAGGCAAGTAACATACCGATGACAAAGGGAACAACGTATGTTGTTATGCGGTTTGACCGATAAAGATCTTCGTAGAATATGTAGGAACCAATATGAGCATCCAGGTTCCGCTATTGGTTATTGACTGGAGACGTGTCTCGGTCATGTCTACATAGTTCTCGAACCCGTAGGGTCCGCACGCTTAAAATTCTATGACGATCGATATTATGAGCTTTTGTGTTTTGATGTACCGAAGGTAGTTCAGAGTCCCAGATATGATCATGGACATGACGAGGAGTCTTGAAATGGTCGAGATGTAAAGATCAATATATTGGAAGCCTATATTTGGACATCGGAATGCTTCCGGGTGAAATCGGGATTTTACCGGAGTACCAGGTGGTTATCGGACCCCCCCCCCCGGGGTAATTGTATGGGCCTTAATGGGCCATAGTGGAGAGAGAGAGGAGGCCAGGGCAAGCCACGCACCCCCTCCCCCTCTGGTCCGAATTGGACTAGGATGGGGGGCGGCGCCCCCCTTTCCTTCCTCCCTCTCTCCCCCTTCCTTTTCTCCTAGTCCAACTAGGGAAGGGGGAATCCTACTCCTGGTGGGAGTAGGACTCCTCCAGGGTGCGCCATGGCTAGGCCGGCCCTCCCCCCTCCTCTACTCCTTTATATATGTGGCCAGAGGGCACCCCATAGACACACAAGTTGATCATTGATCTTTCTTAGCCGTGTGCGGTGCCCCCCTCCACCATAGTCCACCTCGGTCATATCGTAGCGGTGCTTAGGCGAAGCCCTGTGTCGGTAGCTTCGTCAACACCGTCACCATGCTGTCGTGCTGACGAAGCTCTTCCCCGAAGATCTACTGGATCGTGAGTTCGCGGGATGTCACCGAGCTGAATGTGTGCTGAACGCGGAGGTGCCGTACGTTCGATACTGAGGATCGGCCGATCGTGAAGACGTACGACTACATCAACCGCGTTATCATAACGCTTCCGCTTACGGTCTACGAGGGTACATAGACAACACTCTCCCCTCTCGTTGCTATGCATCACCATGATCTTGCGTGTGCGTAGGAAAATTTTGAAATTACTATGTTCCCCAACAGCCATATCTTTCATACCAAGGCCGGCATCAATGGAAGATCCGTCAATGTCATCATCGATGGAGGGAGTTGTCATAACTTGGAAAGTGAAGAACTATTCTCCAAGATCCAATTGGTCAAGATGAAGCACCCACATCCCTACAAAGTTCAATGGCTAAGCAACTCTAGCACCATCCAAGTCGAGCATAGAGTGCAAGTCTCCTTCAAAATTGGAGCTTACGAAGACACTTTGGAGTGTGATGTCGTTCCAATGTCCGTTCGCCACCTTCTTCTTGGGTGACCATGGAAATTTGATCAAGGTGTCATCCACAACGGCCGAACGAATCACTATATCTTCAAGATGAAAGGAAAGGAGTACATACTTCGACCTATGTCTCCAAGCCAAGTGATCGCTGACAAGCAAGCCACCCATCATGGAGAGAATAGTGAGAGAGCGAACCACCAAAAAGAGAGCGAGCGCCACAAGCCCAATTCGAGTGCCTCCACGATGAGCGACAAGAAGAACTTAGTCCTATTTGCCACCAAAAGTGAGATAAGAGAATTGTGCGAGAACCCATCAAGTTTTATTCACTATGTCCTTTTGTGCAAGGACGAGACACCAAAAGCTAACAACTCTCACAATCTACCTTAGTGTTATCTTCTCTATTGCAGGAATTCCAAGATGTTTTCCTCGACGAGCTACCTCTGGGTCTACCTCCTCTACAAGGTATCAAGCACCGAATCGACCTCATCCCCAGAGCACCCCTTCCTAACAAGGCTCCATACAACATCAACCCCGAGGAAACTAAGGAGATCCAATGGCAAGTACAACAACTCATCAACAATGGCCATGTACGAGAAAGTTTGAGCCCTTGTGTCATCCCAGTAATCCTTGTTCCCAAGAAATATGGTACATATCGCATGTGTTTCGATTGCCGTCATATCAATGCTATTACCGTGTGTTATCGTTACCCTATTCCACGCCTAGATGATATGCTTGATGAGCTTAGCGGAGCCACCATTTTCTCTAAAATTGATCTTAAAAGTGGCTACTATCAAATACGCATTTAAGAAGGTGATGAATGGAAAACCGCATTTAAGACCAAGTTTGGTTTATATGAATGGCTTGTTATGCCAATGGGTTTATCCGAAGCACCCGGTACTTTCATGCAACTCACGCATTTTGTTTTTCGACCTTATATTGGTGTATTTGTTATGGTCTACTTTGACGATATTCTTGTCTTTAGCAAATCTCTAAAAGACCATGTCACCCACCTTCGAACCGTGCTACAAACTCTTAGAAAAGAGCACCTTTATGCTAATATGGATACGTGCCTTTTCGGTGTTGATCAGCTTGTTTTCTTGGGTTTCGTTGTATCTTCTAAGGTTGTTCATGTAGATGAATCTAAGATCAATGCTATTAAAACTTGGCCCCAACCAACCAACTTGCAACAAGTGTGTAGCTTCCTTGGTTTAGCCGGTTTCTACCGTATATTTGTGAAGGATTTTAGCACCATTTCTTCACCTTTGCATGCTTTGAGCAAGAAAAATGCGCCATTTGTTTGGGGACCATCCCAAGATAACGCATTCAATGAGCTTAAGAATTTGCTTACTCATGCTCTCGTGCTTGCTTTGAAGGAAAGATGCCCTAGAGGCAATAATAAAGTTGTTATTTATATTTCCTTATATCATGATAAATGTTTGTTATTCATGCTAGAATTGTATTAACCGGAAACTTAGTGCATGTGTGAATACATAGACAAAACAGAGTGTCCCTAGTATGCCTCTACTTGACTAGCTCGTCAATCAAACATGGTTAAGTTTCCTGACCATAGACATGTGTTGTTAGTTGATGAACGAGATCACATCATTAGGAGAATGATGACATGGACAAGACCCATCCGTTAGCTTAGCATAATGATCGTTTAGTTTTATTGCTATTGCTTTCTTCATGACTTATACATATTCCTCTGACTATGAGAGTATGCAACTCCCGAATAACGGAGGAACACTTTGTGTGCTATCAAACATCTTAACGTAAATGGGTGATTGTAAAGATGCTCTACAGGTGTCTCCGATGGTGTTTGTTGGGTTGGCGTAGATCAAGATTAGGATTTGTCACTCCGTATCGGAGAGGTATCTTTGGGCCCTCTCAGTAATGCACATTGCTATAAGCCTTGCAAGCAATGTGACTAAAGAGTTAGTTATGGGATGATGCATTACGAAACGAGTAAAGAGACTTGCTGGTAACGAGATTGAACTAGGTATGAAGATACCAACGGTCGGAATCTCGGGCAAGTAACATACCGATGACAAAGGGAATAACGTATGTTGTTATGCGGTTTGACCGATAAAGATCTTCATAGAATATGTAGGAGCCAATATGAGCATCCAGGTTCTGCTATTGGTTATTGACCGGAGATGTGTCTCCGTCATGTCTACATAGTTCTCGAACCCGTAGGGTCCGCACGCTTAACGTTTGATGACGATTTGTATTATGAGTTATGTGATTTGATGAACTAAAGTTTGTTCGGAGTTCCGGATGAGATCACGGACATGAAAAAGAGTCTTGAAATGGTCGAGAGGTAAAGATCAATATATTGGAAGGCTATATTCGGACATCAGAATGGTTCCGAGTGATTCGGGTATTTTTCGGAGTACCGAAGAGTTACGAGAATTCGCCGGGGGAAGTTAATGGGCCTTATTGGGCTTTAGTAGAGAGAGGGAAGAAGGGCCACGAGGTGGCGCGCGCCTCCCCCTTGCCCAAACCGAATTGTACAAGGGGTGGGGGCGTGCCCCCCCTTTCCTTCTCCCTCTCCCTCCTTTCCTTCTTTCCTACTCCAAAAAGGAAAGGGAATCCTACTAGGACTTAGGAGTCCTAGTAGGACTCCCTACACTTGGCACGCCCCTAGGAGGGCCGACCTCTCTCCCTCCCTCCTTTATATACATGACCAGGGGGCACCCCAAAGGCACTCCAAGATTTGTCTTAGTCGTGTGCGGTGCCCCCTCCACAGTTACACACCTCGGTCATATTGTCGTAGTGCTTAGGCGACGCCCTGCGCCGGTAACATCATCATCACCGTCGCCACGCTGTCGTGCTGACGGAACTCTCCCTCGTCCTCAACTGGATCATGAGCTCGAGGGACGTCATCATGCTGAACGTGTGCTGAACACGGAGGTGCCATACGTTCGGTACTTGGATCAGTTGGATCATGAAGACGTTCGACTACATCAACCGCGTTACTAAATGCTTCCGCTTTTGGTCTATGAGGGTACGTGGACACACTCTATCGTATCGTTGCTATGCATCTCCTAGATAGATCTTGCATGATCGTAGGTAAATTTTTGAAATACTGCATTCCCTAGCAATGGCATCAGAGCCAGGCCTATGCGTATATGTTATATGCATGAGTAGAACACAAAGAGTTGTGAGCGATAATAGTCATACTGCTTACCACCAACGTCTTACTTTGATTAGGTGATATTGTTAGATGAAGCGGCCCGGACCGACATTACATGACCGCGTTCATGACACTAGTTCTACCGACGCGCTTCACACGCAGGTGGCTGGCGGGTGTCTGTTTCTCCAACTTTAGTTGAATTGAGTTTGACTACTGTCGGTCCTTGTTGAAGGTAAAACAACACACTTGACAAAAAATCGTTGTGGTTTTGATGCGTAGGTAAGAATGGTTCTTGCTAGAAGCCTGTAGCAGCCACGTAAAACTTGCAACAACAAAGTAGAGGACGTCTAACTTGTTTTTGCAGGGCTTGTTGTGATGTGATATGATCAAGACGTGATGATATATAAATTGTTGTATGAGATGATCGTGTTTTGTAACAGTTATCGGCAACTGGCACGGGCCATATGGTTGTCGCTTTATTGTATGAAATGCAATCGCCATGTAATTGCTTTACTTTATCACTAAGCGGTAGCGATAGTCGTAGAAGCAATAGTTGGCGAGACAACAACGATGCTATGATGGAGATCAAGGTGTCAAGCCGGTGATGATGGTGATCATGACGGTGCTTTGGAGATGGAGATCAAAGGCACAAGATGATGATAGCCATATCATATCACTTATTTTGATTGCATGTGATGTTTATCCTTTATGCATCTTATTTTGCTTAGTACGGCGGTAGCATTATAAGATGATCCCTCACTAAATTTCAAGATATAAGTGTTCTACCTAAGTATGCACCGTTGCTACAGTTCGTCGTGCCGAGACACCACGTGATGATCGGGTGTGATAAGCTCTATGTTCACATACAACGGGTGCAAGCCAGTTTTGCACGTGCAGAATACTCGGGTTAAACTTGACGAGCCTAGCATATGTAGATATGGCCTCGGAACACTGAGACCGAAAGGTCGAACGTGAATCATATAGTAGATATGATCAACATAGTGATGTTCACCATTGAAAACTACTCTATCTCATGTGATGATCGCACATGGTTTAGTTGATATGGATCACACGATCATTTAGATGACTAGAGGGATGCCTATCTAAGTGGGAGTTCTTAAGTAATATGATTAATTGAACTTTAATTTATCATGAACTTAGTCCTAATAGTATTTGCATATCTATGTTGTAGATCAAGAGCTTGCGATGTAGCTCCCCGTTTATTTTTGATATGTTCCTAGAGAAAAATAAGTTGAAATATGATAGTAGCAATGATGCGAACTGGGTCCGTGATCTGAGGATTATCCTCATTGCTGCACAAAGGAATTATGTCCTTGATGCACCGCTAGGTGACATGCCTATTGCAGGAGCAGATGCAGACGTTATGAACGTTTGGCAAGCTCGGTATGATGACTACTTGATAGTTTAGTGCGCCATGCTTTACAGATTAGAACCGGGACTTCAAAAACATCGTGAACGCCAAGGAGCATATAAGATGTTCCAAGAGCTAAAATTGGTATTTCAGACTAATGCCCGAGTCGAGAGGTATGAGACCTCTGACAAGTATTTTGCCTACAAGATGGAGGAGAATAGCTCAACAAGTGACCATGTGCTCAGAATGTCTGAGTACTACAATCACTTGAATCAAGTGGGAGTTAATCTTCTAGATAAGATAGTGATTGACAGAGTTCTCTAGTCACTATCACCAAGTTACTGGAACTTCGTGATGAACTATAATATGCAAGGGATGACGTAAATGATTCCCCGAGCTCTTCACGATGCTGAAATCGGTGAAGGTAGAAATCAAGAAAAGCATCAAGTGTTGATGGTTGACAAGACCACTAGTTTCAAGTAAAAGGGCAAGGGAAAGAAAGGGAACTTCAAGAAGAATGGCAATCAAGTTGCCACTCCCATGAAGAAGCCCAAAGCTAGACCCAAGCCTGAAACTGAGTGCTTTTACTGCAAAGGAAATGGTCGCTGGAAGCGGAACTGCCCCAAATACTTGGCGGATAAGAAGGATGGCAAAGTGAACAAAAGTATATATGATATACATGTTATTGATGTGTACTTTACTAGTGTTCATAATAGCCCTTGGGTAATTGATACCGGTTCAGTTGCTATGATTAGTAGCTCAAAACAGGAGTTACAAAATGAACAAAGACTAGTTGAGGGCGAGGTGACGATGTGTGTTTGAAATGATTCCAAGGTTGATAACATCACCATCGCATACTCCCTCTACCTTCGGGGTTAGTATTGGAACTAAATAAATGTTATTTGGTGTTTGCGTTGAGCATAAATATGATTGGATCATGTTTATTGCGATACAGTTATTCATTTAAGTCGGAGAATAATTGTTGTTCTGCTTACATGAATAAAACCTTCTATGGTCTAACATCCAATGTAAATGGTTTACTGAATCTCGATCACAGTGATACACATAATATTGATGCCAAAAGATGCAAAGTTAATAATCATAGTGCAACTTATTTGTGGCGCTGCTATTTAAATCATATTGGTTTAAAGCGCATGAAGAAACTCCATGTTGATGGGCTTTCGGAATCAATTGATCCTTGCGAACCATGCATCATGGGAAAGATGACTAAAACTCCATTCTCCGGAACAATGGAGCGAGCCACTGACTTATTGGAAATAATACATACTGATGTATGCGGTACGATGAGTGTTGAGGCTCGCGGCGGGTATCGTTATTTTCTAACCTTCACAGATGATTTAAGCAGATATGGGTATATCTACTTAATGAAACACAAGTCTGAAACATTTGAAAATTTCAAAGAAATTCAGAGTGAATTTAAGAATCATTGTAACAAGAAAATAAAGTTTCTACGATCTGATCGCGGAGGCAAACATTTGAGTTATGAGTTTGGCCGTCATTTAAAAACAATGTGAAATAGTTTCACAACTCATGCCACCTGGAACACCAAGGAGTAATTGTGCGTCCGAACATCATAACCATACTTTATTAGATATGGTGCGATCTATGATGTCTCTTACTGATTTACCACTATCATTTTGGGGTTATGCATTAGAGACAGTTGCATTCACGTTAAACAGGGCACTGTCTAATCCATTGAGACGACACCGTATGAACTATGGTTTAGCAAGAAACCTAAGTTGTCATTTCTTAAAGTTTGTGGTTGCGATGCTTATATGAAAAAGCTTCAGCCTAATAAGCTCGAACCCAAATCGGAGAAGTGTGTCTTCATAGGATACCCAAAAGAAACTGTTGGATACACCTTCTATCACAGATCCGAAGGCAAGATCTTTGTTGCTAAGAATGGATCCTTTCTAGAGAAGGTGTTTCTCTCGAAAGAAGTGAGTGGGAGGAAAGTAGAACTTGATGAGGTAGTTGTACCTTCTCCCAAATTGGAAAGTTGTTCATCACAGAAATCAGTTCCAGTGATGCCTACACCAATTAGTAAGGAAGATAATGATGATGATGATCATGAAACTTCAGATCAAGTTACTACCGAACCTCGTAGGTCAACCAGAGTACAAACCACACCAGAGTGGTATGGTAATCCTGTTCTGGAAGTCATGTTACTAGACCATGACGAACCTACAACGTATGAGGAAGCGATGATGAAGCCAGATTCCACGAAATGGCTTGAGGCCATGAATTCTGAGATGGTATCCATGTATGAGAACAAAGTGTGGACTTTGATTGACTTGCCCGAGGATCGGCGAGCCATTGAGAATAAATGGATCTTCAAGAGGAAGACGGACGCTGATAGTAGTGTTACTATCTACAAAGCTCGAATTGTCGCAAAAAGTTTTCGACAAGTTCAAGGTGTTGACTATGATAAGATTTTCTCACTCATAGCGATGCTTAAGTCTGTCCGAATCATGTTAGCAATTGCCACATTTTATGAAATCTGGCAAATGGATGTCAAAACTACATTCCTTAATGGATTTATTAAAGAAGAGTTGTATATGATGCAACAAGAAGTTTTTTGTCAATCCTAAAGGTGCTAACAAAGTGTGCAAGCTCCAGCGATCCATTTATGGACTGGTGCAAGCATCTCGGAGTTGGAATGTACGCTTTGATAGTGTGATCAAATCATATGGTTTTATACAGACTTTTGGAGAAGCCTGTATTTACAAGAAAGTGAGTGGGAGCTCTGTAGCATTTCTGATATTATATGTGGATGACATATTGTTGATTGGAAATAATACAGAATTTCTGAATAGCATAAAAGGATACTTGAATAAGAATTTTTCAATGAAAGACCTCAGTGAAGCTACTTACATATTGGGCATCAAGATCTATAAAGATAGATCAAGGCGCTTGATAAGACTTTCGATGAGTACATACCTTGATAAGATTTTGAAGGAGTTCAAAATGGATCAGTCAAAGAAGGAGTTCTTGCCTGAGTTGTAAGGTGTGAAGTTGAGTAAAGACTCAAAACCCGACCACGGCAGAAAATAGAAAGAGAATGAAAAGTCATTCCCTATGCCTCAGTCATAGGTTCTATAAAGTATGCTATGTTGTGTACCAGACCTATTGTGCACCTCACCATGAGTTTGGCAAGAGGGTACAATAGTGATCCAGGAGTGGATCACTGGACATCGGTCAAAATTATCCTTAGTGGAATAAGGACATGTTTCTCGGTTATGGAGGTGACAAAAACTTCATTGTAAAGGGTTACGTCTGATGCAAGCTTTGACACTGATCTGGATGACTCTAAGTCTCAATCTGGATACATACTAAAAGTGGGAGCGATTAGCTAGAGTAGCTCCATGCAGAGCATTGTAGACATAGAAAATTTGCAAAATACATACGGCTGTGAATGTGGCAGACCCGTTGACTAAACTTCTCTCACAAGCAAAACATGATCACACCTTAGTACTCTTTGGATGTTAATCACATAGCGACGTGAACTAGATTATTGACTCTAGTAAACCCTTTGGGTGTTAGTCACATGGAGATGTGAACTAACCACATAAAGATGTGAACTATTGGTGTTAAATCACATGACAATGTGAACTAGATTATTGACTCTAGTGCAAGTGGGAGACTGAAGGAAATATGCCCTAGAGGCAATAATAAAGTTGTTATTTGTATTTCCTTATATTATGATAAATGTTTATTATTCATGCTAGAATTGTATTAACCGGAAACTTAGTACATGTGTGAATACATAGACAAAACAGAGTGTTCCTAGTATGCATCTACTTGACTAGCTTGTTAATCAAACATGGTTAAGTTTCCTAACCATAGACATGTGTTGTCATTTGATGAACGGGATCACATCATTAGGAGAATGATGTGATGGACAAGACCCATCCGTTAGCTTAGCATAATGATCGTTTAGTTTTATTGCTATTGCTTTCTTCATGACTTATACATATTCCTCTAACTATGAGATTATGCAACTCCCGAATACCGGAGGAACACTTTGTGTGCTATCAAATATCACAACATAACTGGGTGATTATAAAGATGCTCTACAGGTGTCTCCGATGGTGTTTGTTGGGTTGGCATAGATCAAGATTAGGATTTGTCACTCCGTATATCGGAGAGGTGTCTATGGGCCCTCTCGGTAATGCACATCACTATAAGCCTTGCAAGCAATGTGACTAATAAGTTAGTTACGGGATGATGCATTACGGAACGAGTAAAGAGACCTGCCGGTAATGAGATTGAACTAGGTATGAAGATACCGACGATCAAAATCTCAGGCAAGTAACATACCGATGACAAAGGGAATAACATATGTTGTTATGCGGTTTGGCCGAAGATCTTCGTAGAATAGATAGGAGCCAATATGAGCATCCAGGTTCCGCTATTGGTTATTGACCGGAGATGTGTCTCCGTCATGTCTACATAGTTCTCGAACCCGTAGGGTCCGCATGCTTAACATTCGACGATGATTTGTATTATGAGTTATGTGATTTGATGAACATAAGTTTGTTCGAAGTCCTGGATGAGATCACGGACATGACGAGGAGTCTCTAAATGTTCGAGAGTTAAAGATCGATATATTGGAAGGCTATATTCGGACATCGGAATGGTTCCGAGTGATTCGGGTATTCTTCAGAGTACTAGGGAGTTACGGGAATTCGTCGGGGGAAGTTAATGGGCCTTATTGGGATTTAGTGGAGAGAGGGAAGAAGGGCCACGAGGTGGCGCGCGCCTCCCCCTTGCTCAAACCGAATTGGACAAGGGATGGGGGCACGACCCCCCTTTCCTTCTCGCTCTCCCTCCTTTCCTTCTTTCCTACTATGAAAAGGATAGGGAATCCTACTAGGACTTGGGAGTCCTAGAAGGACTCCCTACACTTGGCGCGCCCCTAGGAGGGCCGGCCTCTCTCCCTCCCTCCTTTATATACGTGGGCAGGTGGCAACCCAAAGGCACTCCAAGATTTGTCTTAGCCGTGTGCGGTGCCCCCCTCCACAGTTACACACCTCGGTCATATCGTCGTAGTGCTTAGATTGGTTGGATCGGTTGGATCATGAAGACGTTCGACTACATCAACCGCGTTACTAAACGCTTACGCTTTCAGTCTACGAGGGTACGTGGACACACTCTCCCATCTCGTTGCTATGCATCTCCTAGATAGATCATACGTGATCGTAGGTAAATTTTTGAAATACTGCGTTCCCCAACATGCTTTACCAAACTTTGACAAACCCTTTGAGATTCATTGCGATGCTAGTGGTAATGGCATAAGAGGTATGTTAATGCAAGAGAAGCGCCCCATAGCTTACTTTAGTGAGAAACTTTTCGGAGCGCAACTCAATTACCCCATCTATGATAAAGAGCTATATGCTTTAGTGCGAGTTTTGCATGAATGGGAACATTATCTTCGTCCTCATGAATTTGCCATCCATACCGACCATGAAACACTTAAATACCTTAAGGGTCAAACTAAGTTGAACAAGCGTCATGCTAAATGGAGTGAATTCATTGAATATTTTCCTTATGTCATCAAGTACACTAATGGTAAGGAAAATGTTGTGGCGGACGCTCTTTCCCGCATATGCATGCTTGTCACCAACCTTGAATTGAATGTCATTGGTTTTGAGCACATAAAATACTTGTATGCGCATGATCCTACTTTTGCTTTCCCTTATGCCAAATGTTTGACGCATACATCTTGGGAACACTATTACATCAAAGATGATTATCTTATGAGAGCTAACAAACTTTGCATCCCCGAGTCTTCTCTTCATTTGTTACTTTTGCAAGAATCTCATGGAGGAGTACTAATGGGATACTTTGGACGCGACAAGACATTTGCTACGCTCTCCAAGAACTATTTTTGGCCCAAGATGTTCCGCGACGTCAACCGCTTCACCAATCGATGCTCTACATGTCGCAAAGCTAAGTCTGAAGCTCAATCCCATGGTCTCTATATGCCTCTTCCAATTCCGTATCAACCATGGGAAGATATTAGCATGTATTTTGTGCTTGGTTTGCCTAGAACTAGAAATGGAAAGGATTCCGTATTTGTTGTTGTGGACCGATTCTCTAAGATGGCTCATTTCATTCCTTGCAACAAGACAAATGATGCTTCACATGTTGCCAATCTTTTTTGTAGGGAAATATTGCGCTTCCATGGAGTACCAAAGACGATAGTCTCGGAGTGCGACGTCAAGTTCCTAAGCTACTTTTGGAAAACCTTATGCGCCAAGATCGGAATCAAGCTATTTTTCTCCACGGCATACCATCCACAAACCGACGGCCAAACGGAGGTGACCAACCGCACACTCTCCACTCTACCTCGTGTGTTGATCAAGAAGAACATCAAGGAGTGGGAGGAGTGTCTACCCATCACCGAGTACGCCTACAACCGAGCAAGACATTCGACTACCGGCAAGTCCCCCTTCGAGGTCGTCTACGGTTTCAACCCGTTGTCCCCATTGGACATTCTCCCCCTACCACTACAAGAGCGCACAAACATGGACACGAGTGCCCGAGTCAACTATCTCAAGAAGATGCATGAAGATACAAGGCACACCATTGAGCGCCAAGTACAACGACCCACGACCAAGCTCAACCTCAACAAGCACCCTATGGTATTCAACATTGGAGATCTTGTGTGGCTACACTTCCGCAAGGACCGCTTCCCCCATGAACACAAGTCCAAACTTCTACCATGAGCGGATTGACCCTTCAAGGTGCTTGAACGCGACAACAACAACGCCTACAAGATCGACATTCCACGAGACAAGTACTCCGTGAGCGACATCTTCAATGTCAAAGATATCTCTCCCTACCATGGTGATGAAGATTTTGATCTGAGGTCGAATCTTTCCCAAGGGAGGGGAGATGATGCGGAGCATCCTACGGTCATCCCCATGGACCTACCATCGTCTCACGAAGTGCCAAGAGGACATATGACACGAGCTAGAGCTAGAGCTCTCGAGACCGAGGTGACTTCCTTTCTTAGTGATATCACATATGATCCTCTCGAGACATGGCTACTACCTAAGTCTAGAATGTTGTGCATGATCAGGTACCAAGAGGAACCTCCCGAAGATGCACATGAAGGCGGACAAGTCCCCAAGTTCACGGATGAAGAGAACCAATGGAAGGAGTCAAGAACGGCTTCCAGGCCCCGGACATCCGGCCATGACCCCGGACATCCGGCCCCTGGAGCATCGCCTAGAGCAGCCGCCCATCCGCCAAGCACCTACAGGCCCCGGACATCCGGCTCGAGCCTAGAAATCTGGACCAAGCCCGGAAATCCGGCGCCCCCAGTCTCGAATGCGTCAAGGCCAACCTCTCCAGCTCGAACATCCAGCCACCCTAGTCCAGACATCCGGCCCCTCGTGAAAGCCCGGACATCTGGCCCGACGCCCGGACATCCGGCCTCCCCTGTCTGTGCACAGTGTAAGGGCCCAAGGCCTGTGTACCCCTTCGCCCACTTAGACTATATATACTCCTCCTCTCCCTCTTTCTAGGGTCAGTGTTGTGTTAGCTCATATGTGAGATAGAGCTTCGCTCATCCATCTGGATCTACTCCATCGCGAGGGACCGACACCTCTTCGGAGAAGATCCACTTGGATTCAAGACCCCTAACGGAAAGACCTCAAGACCTCCTTTCGGAGAAGAACCGGTTATCCTATGTATCGTCCCTTGTTGGATTTGGACCGTGTGATCTCTATGTGTACTTGGATCTAGCATATGTGTGATCGTTTTTGTTGGTTTGAGTGATTCTCTCGTGTTTCCCCTCGTATTTCCCCTCGTGTTCTTCGTCTTCTTCGCGGGATCCGCTCCTTTCGTGAAAGTTTGGCCATCTAGGGTGCCACCCTACATCAGTAAGCCAGTGGGGAGTAGGTGTACGGGGGTACTGGACGCCGGCGAATGCGGGCGAGGGCATGCACTGGGCGGGGCTGGCCATGTGGAAAGGTGACATTGGGGTTGAACCCATTGTGCGCGTCGCCAGGCGAGGGCGCACAGCCCCAGGGAGACACCGGGAATCCAGCCGGCAACCCGACGCCCTGCTGGCTCTAGGCGTGCGGGCCGTGGCCGTCGGGCGGATTCATCATCCCTGCACGAGACACCTCGGCCTGTTCCGTCGTGCGATCCTCCTGCTCGGCCAAGGCAACCGCTGCCGCCAGGGCCGCCCTATCTCGAGTCTTCTTGGCGTTGAGCCTGTTCCGCCGGTCGGTGGTGACAGCCTCCCAGCGCTGAACCTCTACCTTCCAGTCGGCGTTTGACATGCCTGGGGGCTTGGACAGCAGCGCCCTCTGCTTTCTCTGCTTCGGCTGGGCAGCGCTGGCATCGGTGGCGGCGCGAGGGGCGTCGTACTTCTTCGGCGGCATGGCGGCCGAATGGAGGGGAGAGGGAGGAGAATGGCGGGAGAAGGCGGGAGAAGGGGGAGATGGAGGGAACGGAGGGGGGAAAGCGGGGTGATCGGCGGGAGAAGTTCTTTGTCTCGCCGACAGAGCGGACCCGCGCGCCTTTTCGCTTCTTCCGATGCTCCCAGGCGCCCCCTGGGGGCTTGGGTTCGGCTCGGGTACGCCGGCTGTTATTTCGCCCCAAACCGGCGATAATCGAGATCCTGGGGACGTGACTGGGCTGATTTCTCGGCGCCAGCGCAAAAAATAGCCTTGGTGGGCCTTTTGTGGGCGCGGCTGGAGATGCTCTTATAATAGTGGGATATAAGCCCGCTTACATGACGTTTTTGCCTATGTGAAAGATAGAGACAATGAAAAAGTAAAGAAATTGGCTCTTATACAAGAGCCAGCCTCTACGCATGCTCCTTGGTAAAGCATTTAATGAGAAGAAAAAGATAAAGCTAAAGTGAGAAAAGGTTGTGAACTTGTAGCCAACTCTATTGTATGAGTAATTAATAATGCTAACTCTTGGTGACATGACACATCTATATAGCTAACCGCTGGCTATATTACTCCCTGTTTTTATTTACTTCGCATTTTAGCTTTGCTCAAAGTCAAACTTTGTAAACTTTGACAAAGTTTATAGACAGAAATAATAACATATACAATAACAAATCAATACCACTAGATTCACTATTAAATATACTTTCACATCATATAGATTTGCTATTGTAAATGTCTATATTTCTTCTATAAATTTGGTCAAATTTTATAAAATTTGACTTCAATCAAACATAATATGCTGAGTAAATAAGAACAGAGAAAGTATTAACGATGCTCATGCTCTCATGTGGCAGTGAGGGTGCCCACCCGCACGCTCAACACAAGCACCGCTACACTTAAGCGAGGCCAGAAACGGAGTCTTTTTCTTAATAACGGCGGCTGTAATCATATTCTTTCGTTGAGTGCTAGGGCAATCTTGTTCCCTGAAAAAAAAACGTGGTTTTGTTATATGCCTAGCTTGTGCTTGCACGGGTATTCGTTCGGTCGCCTATCGTTTTAGGCTTCGAACACGATTATTTTTCACTGATTGCGTTGTCACTTTCTTCGATCAAATGTCACTAGTGAATTTTATTATAACCCGAACCAAGAGGGTGCAACACAGAACCTTCTGGAAAGGGTAGAACACCACCAGGAGTAAAATAGAATTGATTTTTGATAAAAAAAAACGAGGAAGCGCTTTGTCCAAGTGGGGCACACTGCATTTGCGCAAAAGCGACGAGCTGCCGCTGCAGCTGCAGCTGCATCGGCTCGCAAAAAGCGGCGGCTGACGTGGATCTGCCACCAGCGATGGTTGGCGCGCAACCGGGTGCACCCGGTCACTGCTCCTCTGTGCTGTGCGTGTGCGCCAGAGATCACGTTCACTGTTTCAGCAACCAATATCTCGGTGCTCAGCCTCAGTGGTAGGACTAGTTGCAAAAATTTCTTACCACATCCACAGTAGCGGAGAATATTTTCTCTCATGCCTAGGCCTCGTACCTGACCAATAAGTCCAGAATCAATACTAGTTTATTGCATAGGAGTACATGAAAAGAGAACAGAAAAGGAAAATCCTTACTCAGGCCCCTGCCCAAAAGCCAAAATTAGAGACTCAAAACAGGGTTAGTACTAATAACCAAATGGACTTGCTCGGGTTAGGATAATCGTGTGCGTGATTCATTGGAAGAAAGAAAGTAGATAATCTTTTGCGTGAGTGCATTGCCTTTGTGACTTTTACCGGCTGCCCCGGTGCAAAAGCCCCAAAAGTAGGCCTAGGCTAGGCTGCACTTTTGGCTCGCCCATCCACGCACAATTATTTGTGGGACTTCCGGCTCCAGCTCGCTCACCGCCTACTCCAACCCGCCTGACCCAGCCCCAGGCCCAGTGACATGCCATACACCCACCACCCAAGATCGGGACGCCGCCATGGCCGCGCTTAGGGACCGGGGGGACGCCGCCATTAAGCTCTTCGGCCGCACCATCCCGCTCCTCGACGCCGCGGCCGAGGTTAGTTGGGAATCTTCCTTTTCCTTGGACGGGGCGGGGGACTTCTCCGGTTCCTTTCAATTGCCGATGTGATGCGCTGTTCTTCTTTCTTGGCGGCTTTTGTGCTGTCAATTGTGCGGCTGGTTTTGTTAGGTCTTTGCGGTTGCAGCTTCGTTTTTTTTTTTGGAAAGGTGGCATTGCAGCTCCGTCTTCCCCTCCCAATAACCCACCGGTTAATTATGTTTGTCTCCACCATTCAATTACGTTTCTTGGTCTTCCTAACTAGGGTTCATGCAATTAATTTCATGCTATCTTTGTGTCCTACACTACCGAGGGCCTTCTTGATTTGACAAGATGTAGACAGCAGTGCCTTGGATTGGTATGTGCTACCAGCCTGCTTGTCCTTGATAGTCTCCATCTTGAAAAGGTGTACTAAAAGGAAACAGTTCTCTATCGAGAAAGGAAACGGTTAAATAAATCCCTATGTCCATAAGGATTTTATTTAGCCTTTTCTTGCCAAATGAAAAATGGAACTTCAACTTCTTTGATCAAATCCGTTTGCACTGAGATTGTTAAGATAAAATTCATCTTTATTAGTAAGACTAAGCCGGTATTTTGCCCGGTGGCTACGAGAGCCCAATAGAATCTAAATGCTTAGGGCCTGTTTGGTACTGCTCTGCTCCACGAAAATCAGTTTTACTTCACTAAATCCACTTTGGAGCAGTTTCATACAGGAGTTGCAGCTCCACCAAAGAGACCAAAGAGAATGTTTGGCTTCCAGTTAACTCTAGCTTCAAGAATGAGAATTTGGTGAAAAAGGATCTATTTGATTGGCTGACGTGAGGAGAAACGAAAGGGTATCCACCTACTGGTGGCAGTGGTGGGTAATTTTTCCCCAACTCCAGCTTTTGGAGTTTTTTGGAGCACCCCTTGAAGAGTTTCACAAAAAAACAGGGAGTTGGACCCCATATTCTATTTTTTTTATGAAGCCGCATATTGTGAAGTTATCCCGTTTGGCTTGTGTTTTCTAGATCGGAGCTGAATTTTAGGAAACAATAATTGTAGTTGTAGAAAAACATTGCTTCTACTCTAATGTTGAACTAGAGGGAAGCTTGGTTTGCAAACAGTTTTGCTATGGACCTCCAAAATCAGTTTATGTCTTGTCTTTGGAGTGTCAAAACCGGTGCTCATGAAATTCATTTATGCTTCATGATAGAACCAAAGCTATGCCAACCAGTTGGAATTATTATTTAATTCAACACATCTGTCATAGATACTGATCAACATAGCTTCAAGCGAATCATGTAATATTATATGTCCATTTTAACCGATATCAAATACCAAACTAATTACACCAAATGATTTTGCAACCTACGTGGAAATGCCAAGCCTACTCATGTGCATATCGTGTTATAGGTAAATACATGCAAAGTAGTCAATGGTTCTGGTACTTTTGTCATAAGTAGCTCCAGCTCTTAATCTAGTCCATGGCAGAGCCAGGATTTTGAAGATCGTTGTTTGATTTATTATTTTTTACTAGCTCTTTGAAGGTTCCTATAAGAAATTACTGCAGTTCGGATCCATAATTTTGTCTGATTGTTACAAAGGGTTGTTTTAAGAAATTACTGCATATGGAGTATACATTGACCAGCTCTATCTTGCCCCTGTACATAGATTTTTTTTTGTTAAAACAAGTATAGTGTGTTGCTAGTATTTACTATTTAGGCAGTTGTGCAAAAAGGGAAATGATATATAGATAGGGACCGTGATGGGGTCAAGGACTTACCGGAGGAGCTTTTCGTTGGCCCATTGTGCAGTGAAGACTGATAAAAATCTCCCAAAAACACTTGCCGTGCAAATTTATACTACATACAAACTCAATATACTCTTTTGCAAAAGAAGAGCTGGGTACCCTTGCACCATGGTAGTACCACCTTGGATTAGTGCTTTATCGTGAAACAGAAGTGCCTTACAATTCCTCCAGTAACACCCCTGGTTCCTTGAAAGGTAGTTCTTAACCCCAAGTATGAAAGAGTTCCACGATTGCAAGTATAACAGAGAAACGGACAACTGAATATTATAAAGAAAGGGGCAGTACACGGGGGAAATTATTGGTGATATGAGTCAACGCTTAACACCTGAACATGAACAAACATAGTGAGGCATGGAATTCATGGATAAACATGAAACTATATTGTACATGACTGAATAATGTGTTGCTTGTTTAAATCAGCTATGATATCAAGTAGATGTTATGACATCACATAATTTTAGCAGCTGCTATGATAAAATCTTCCGTAGTCTCATACTCTCTTATGCCAGCGGTGTCTGCATTGTTTCCAGTATGCCATATTTTAACAGTAACCTGATCAGCATTGATTTTTTGTAAAACTTTAACTTCTTATTGCCTATTTTTGTAGCTAACTCAACATGAACTATGCTCAATTTTGCATTCTCTCTGTCGGCACTATAAAAATTATGGTATACCAATTTGAATTATCTATTTCATGCATGTTAAATAATATTTTTCAGGTTGTCACCAAGCTTGGAAATGATGCAAACAGCAATGATGTCATGCCTTGTGTCTCAAACAAGCTTTTGAATGTCGAAGCAACTCCTTTCTGTTCCAAGAATAGAGAGCAGAATGATCAAGCTATCAGCAAACATGGGGTGGAAGTGAGAACTGGTTTCAAATCTGAGGAGATTAAAACTGGGTCTGATGGATCTGGCCAAGACAAGGTACTCAAGAAGCCTGATATAATCGTGCCATGCCCTCGCTGCAATAGCATGGAAACAAAGTTCTGCTACTTCAACAATTACAATGTTAGCCAGCCTAGGCACTTCTGCAGGAATTGCCAGAGGTATTGGACCGCTGGTGGAAATATTAGGAATGTCCCTGTAGGTTCTGGAAGACGCAGAAATAAGCATGCCTCTCACTTCCGCCATGCTATGATGTCGTGTGATGCTAACATAGCTGCTCCTGGAGATGTTTCCAATGAGATCCACCATCTAGCTCTTCCACTTTTACCGCAGGTTCTTCCAGGGCCAATTAAAGAAAATAAAACAGTAAAGGAGTTCGGATCTCAAGTGCCAGTTTGTAAGCCTATGTCCTCAATCCATAATATTGAAGAACAGAAGGATACTTACCTTGTTGCCTTGGCCTCTGGTGATAATAGCGAAGAACAATCATGTCCATCTCCAGCGACAGTGTCGGGTTGCTCAGAAAATCAGACGCCGGATAGCGCAGTTAAAAAAGAACCAAGCAATGTGTTAGGATACTATAATGGCATCACATTGCCTCACCCTCACGGACCTGCTTTGGTGTTTCCCTGGAGTCCTGGATGGAACAGTATTGCTGTCATGGCAGCTGCTCAGTGCTCAACAGAGCCCATTCAAGGGTTGGAAAATGTGAAGCACGGTCTGCCGCCGTGGGCGCCTCCATTGATGATGGCAGCTCCAGGAATTTGCACGCCTGTTGTTCCCTTTCCTATGATGCCACCACCACTTTGGAGCTGCATTCCTGGTTGGCCTAATGGAATGTGGAGTTCACCATGTCCTGGAAATAATGGCCCTCCAAACAAAATCACATGCTCAGAGGACAATTCTCCTACACTTGGAAAGCATTCAAGAGAATCAGACCTGCAAGAAGAGAATAGGGAAAACAACGTACAGGTCCCTAAAACTCTAAGAATTGATGACCCATCTGAGGCCACAAAGAGTTCGGTCCGGGATACTCTAGGCATCAAACCTGATGAGAAAGGCTTGTTTGAGCCTTTACAGATGAAGGTTCTAAAAAATGACAAGACACCAGAATCTCCACAGGCTCTGCAGGCCAATCCAGCGGCCTTTTTGCGCTCCCAGTCGTTTCAGGAGAGGACTTGAGAAGCTTGATCTTTTGTTTCTAACCAATGCCATCAGCCACCAATGAATGTTGTTGGGGGATATGCCCAGTATGGTCAGTGTTTTTTGCAGGGCATCGTCTTGAGTTTATATGTTCCTAGACTGCAAGCACTCCTACAGCCAACTCAAATCAATTAAAGATCTACCAGTGCTCAACTTTTTGTTCAGCCATTGTGTAGGTTGGTCAGATGTTTCTGCTTCTTCAGGGAGTATATTTATGTAAGACATGCAGCGAGTTTTCTAAGCACTGGTCAAGTTTGGAAAGTGGCATGGTTCATCGAAATGGTCAGCGAAACATAGAGAACTATTGTCTGCTGGAATTCAGAGCATGCTCCATCTGCAAGCATGAGACCTATAGCCCTTACATTGATGAAGCCAAAATGTTAATTATGATGTTCTCTTCCGTTTTAGGAGGATTGATGCTCTGATGTTTGTATGTAGCTAACATGTTCTCAAGTTTATGAAATGATTGTTATGCTAACCTTCGCCAAATGCTTAATTCAGGAACCGAAATGGAACCAACTTTGTTTGATGTAGACAAATCTGAATATAGTATGTGATGTGAACCATAGGTGCTCATGTGCCCATTGTATGCTCAACATATCTAAGTGCGTTTATAAAAAAAGGGTTAGACCAGTACGAGCAACAATGGCACAAAACATATGAGCAACAATACATATTTCAGATAGAAGAATAAGTGATAATATACATCACAGTATTCACCCATTCACCTTATGACTGATGGTGGACACCACACACCAGGGCACAAATTCTTGGTCGTCAACAATTTCTATTTCCTTTTCGGTGAATGTTAGATAGAATACATACACACACACACACACCCTGGAGACTAAATCTATTGCCGTTAACAAATGAATGGCCCGTATACACACCGAAAGGGCAGAAACGAACAAACGAAACAGAATATAAGAACAGTAACGCTATATGCAATTCCCCTGCAAGGGTCATGAAAACGTTCGCATTGGAATTTCCGAACGATTCACCTGATTTAAAGCCTCAAACTTCTCTATTTCTCGGCCGATTTGAATATCACTGGGAACAAAATGCTCCGTGAAAGCCTTGATTGCAAAATGTGGGATCATTGCTGTGACAACAATGATAAGCAGCAGTAACCAAAACAAGCCTTGCCCCATTATGTGATAGATGGCCCTGAAATTAGTGTTTGGTGTCAGTTGGTTGCATCTATTATAGATAATCATAAACAAGAGCAACAGGTGTTGCACTTATCAGAAATCCTACTCAAGAAAACATGGGCAAATAGCTCATTTTACTTGTAAGAAGCCCAGAGATGCTTGCAAGGAAAAAGACAGCGTTTAATCTATGTATTCTAAAAGAATTATAGTGCAAAGGAAATAAACAAAATGTTATGCTGGAATGAAACAAAAGAGCAAGGGCCATGCGCACGGGTGAGATGCTGCCTGTTGATTTATTATCACAAGGGACATCTTGAATCAGAAACTACATATCACAAGCTCGGCCTCCCAATTGCAATTATAACAGCTCAAGGTTTATTTCGTTTCTTCCGAGAACTCATCTCTTATAAAACAAACACATGTTGCAGGAAACTTGCAATCAATATGTCCGATGGAGAAAACAGTCAGAATACCTTTAAAGGTTTTAAAGACTACTGCATCTTTTTTGTCAACTTCACAGCTATTGCATGGAATACAAAAATAATGGCATCGGTAATAAGATGTGGGAGATGAAGCACTTACCCATAACCAGGAAGAACCCATATCGAATCTATCACAAATAGACAAATCACTGTTGCTGCTATCGTCCCCCATACGAACGCATGTATAATCCAATTCCACCGAATGATGTCCATGGCCAATTGCATATTTACAACGATGACTGATGCAAGTGCCCACAAATCTCCAAGACTAGACATGCCTATAGTACTTTGTCGATATGCAAAATACGGTATGTAGAACACAACCAAACTCTGCCAAAGTGCTTCAAGCATATTGAGGACAAACAAATTCAAATTATACTTCTCATCCCGTTGGCCAGATCCATAAAGCTTTGGGTAAGCTAGCAGTGTTGACTTGCTAAGATCCTTGTCAAGAATACCAACAACAATTGTTGGAAGGGATGTATAAAGCACAGTATACAGGAGACTACTCCATTCGGTGATAGCAGTCGTCAAAGTGAATGATGTATAAAGCACATACCTGAGATTACATCATAAGCATTATTTTTGGGGGCTATATTTTTTTTACTATCCATGCAAAAAATAGGAAAATAAAGAGGTGCTCCATAACATACTTTTTGAATAATTCAACCGACTATAACAAAAAATTATGGTCATAATTTCTGACCATAAAATTATTATCATATCACCGCAAAAAAATATATGGTCATAAATTTATAATGCCAAGGTACACATCTTATATGTAACACTAGAAAATTATAGGTCGCCACATTTTCCAGATTAGATTAATGATATAGATGATTTCAATAGCCGCCAAGTTGTTTTCTGACCAAAACCAGTAGTAACATTTTCCCAAGTAATGAAGTATTTATCCCCTCTAAAAAAACCTTACCAGAAAAGAACCAAGACAAATGTGGCATTCTTGTAGAAGTTGTAAAGGATCATGTAACCCATCCTTTGATAATTCCAGTGACCATGAACTAATAGAAGAGGAACCAAGAATCTGAATTGTCCCATAGAAAAATCTGATGCCATAACAGCTTGTCCTCCTTCTTGGCCACTGATACCAACCCCAACATCAGCCATTTGGATCATTGAAACATCATTTGCTCCTGAATGTCACAGGTTAAGTAAACAGTATTAATAATGCACACGTTGTCTCCTAAATAAAAATGGAACATAATAGAGGAAGCAGGAGGGTATACCATCACCAATTGCTAAGGTCATATCATCTGTCCTGTTTTTGATAAGTGCAACTATGCCTGCCTTTTGTAGAGGAGCCACTCGACAACATAAGACAACACTACATTCTGTTGCTACTTTGAAAAGCTATCACAACAGAATAAGACAGACCATGTGTCAGTTATGGCATCTTTATAAGATGGTCTTATCACACAGAAGGACAAAAGAAAATTTGTACAGCATTTGATAGAACTACATATGGACACATGCATATTAGGTTTGACTGAAGTCAAACTTCGTAAAGTTTGACCAAGTTTATAGAAAAAAATAAAAATATTTATCATAAAAAATCAAAATGATGTGAAAGTACATTCAATAATGAATCTAATGTTATTGATTTGTTAGTGTACATGTTAATATCTTTGTTTATAAACTTTGTCAAAGTTTACAAAGCTTGACTTTGACCAAAGCTAATACGCAGACTAAAGAAAAAAGGAGGGAGTACCTCTTCTTGCAACTCTGTCTCAAGTATGTAAACAAGGCTGTTACCGTCCACAATCAAAGCAAGAACTGTACCAGAAGATTCTGATGCTAACACTGGATACGGTGAGCCAATTGACAAAGCAACTCTGTGCTCCTTAGTTCTTGCAAGTGCTTCCCCGAGACTTTTCTTGCAAGACTCCTTAGAATTGTTATTTATCACAATTTGTGTCATGTCATTCGTCAGCAGCTTACAAGAGTAGCCAATAGAAATTGCTGTCTCCTGCTTATCCCCTGTTAAAATCCAAACTTTCATGCCTGCTTGCCGAAGAGATTCTATTGCTTCTGGTACCCCATCTTGAAGCTTATCTTCAATCCCAGAGGCCACCAATATGTGGATATTGCACTCTACGTTGGCTGCAATTGATCGGAGTAAATTTCCCCTGCCAAGTACTGCTGTGCTAGCCTTCTCATATGCCAACTGCCACTCCTCAAATTCAGGTTGACTCAATTAACGCATACCAACAACAAGAGTTCTTAGGCCAAGTGATGAATATTTGTGGAGATGTGCCTCTGTAGCACGAACATTGTCCAGCTCTAATGATTTGTTGATAATTCCAAACATTGAACTGTCTGCACCTTTGACATATAACTTAACAGTCTTATCAGGGCAGCCGACAATGACAGACATCCTCTTACGATCACTATCAAACTCATGAAGTCCTAATATATCAAATCTGCACATTACATACCGGCAGGATACATCAGAACTGTAAGCCAAGCGTGCTAATGATCTATTGAATCAAAACTGGCACGTAAAGGATATGAGATACTCCCTCCGTCCGAAAAAGCTTGTCCCTCAAATGGATGTATCTAGCATCAAGTTAGTGCTAGGATGTATCTGTTAGACCTTTGAACCTGAGCATTGATAGTTGTGGATGACACTAGGAGAGTTTGGGACAATTTTCGTTGGTTTATTTCTCACACAATGCCATACCAACCTGAGGGGTTGGGGTTACATACTTATAGGCTGCTAGCCAGCCAAGCATATGCTGAGATGCTACTAAGATGCTAGTCTAAGATGCTATCCTAATTGCCAGTCCTTGATGGTCAGGAACTCTATCCTAACTGCCACAAGGACCATGTGCTGCAGCCCCACAACGACCCTAGTACACAGACTTATCCAACATTCTCCCCCTAAGTCTTGTACGTCGTCTTGTGGGAGTGTTGAATCATCCCGATCCTGGAGCAAAGCTCGAGGAACTTGACCCTCCCAAGAGGCTTGGTGAGCAGGTCTGCGAGCTGATCCTTGGTGTTGATGTAGCTCGCCTCGATGCTCCCTTCTTCCACACAGCTGCGGATGAAGTGGTACCTCAGCCGGATGTGCTTGCTCCGTTCGTGGAACACGGGGTTCTTTGCCAGGGCCAGGGCGGACTTGCTGTCCACCAGGAGCTGCACCGTCCTGGTGTCTTGAACGAGAAGATCACCAAGCAGTCGAGCGAGCCAAAGCGCCTGAGTGCAGGCGGTGGAGGCCGCTATGTACTCAGCCTCACAGCTAGACAGGGCCACCACCTGCTGCTTGACTGATTGCCAGCTCACGAGACACTTGCCGAGGAAGAGGAGGATCCCGCTCGTGCTCTTGCTGGTGTCGATGTCGCCGGCGTGGTCGCTGTCGCTGTACCCGACGAAGTGTGCTGCCCCCGGACACCTAGGGTAGTGGAGGCCGTGGTCGAGGGTCCCTGCTATGTAGCGGATGATCCTCTTCACTGCCTGCTGGTGTTCCGACGTCGGTCGCTCCATGAACCGACTGACATAGCCGACGGAGAATGCTAGGTCCGGCCGTGTGTGGGTGAGGTAGCGAAGGCTCCCCACAAGGCGTCGGTACTGCGTAGCATCCACTTCCTCCGTCGTGCTGTCGCGGCTCAGTTTCAGCCTCTCCTCCATCGGAGTGAGAGCTGGATGGCAGCCGGTGAGCCCAGCTAGCTCAACGATGCGCTTGGCGTAGGCGGACTGTCGAAGCGCGATCCCGGAGTGATCCTGGTGCACCTCAATCCCGAGATAGAAGGAGAGGAGCCCCAGATCACTCATCTGGAAGGTGGCCTTCATGTCTTCCTTGAATGCCGCCACCTCTGCATCTTTGGTGCCGGTGATCACCAAGTCGTCAACATAGACGCCCACCAACAGGGCATTTCCTCCACTGCCCCGTCGGTAGACAGCGGCCTCATGCGGGCTTTGCTCGAAGCCCATCTTCTTCAGCGTGGAGTCCAGCTTGGCATTCCACGCCCTAGGTGCCTGCCGTAGGCCATAGAGGGCCTTGCGCAGGCGGAGTACCTTGCGCAAAACGCGGTGGCTGATGCACGTAGACTTCCTCCTTCAAGTCACCGTTGAGGAATGCCGACTTGACATCCATGTGATGGACACGCCAGCCCTCCTGGGCAGCTAGCGCAAGGAGAAGTCGCACGGACTCCATCCGTGCCACTAGAGCGAAGGCGTCGTCGAAGTCAACTCCTTCCTGCTGCAAGAAGCCTCAGGCCACCAGGCGAGCCTTGTGCTTGATGATGGCGCCGGCTCCATCCCTCTTCAGCTTGAACACCCACTTAAGGGTGATTGCGTGGTGACCACGAGGGAGGTCAGCGAGCTCCCAGGTGCGGTTTTGCTCGACCGCATCCATCTCCAACTGCATCGCGGCGCGCCATGCCGCATCTCTCTCGGCCTCTGCAAAGGACCGTGGTTCGTCGTCCTCACACGCGAGTTGTAGCTGCGCCTCCAGGTCACGTGGCATCAGTCCCGGCACCGGCTGGTCGCCGAGTAGGTCATCCATCATGCGATACCGCAGCTGTTCGCCTCCATACCACGCGTCAACCTGCTCCTCGTCGTGAGTGAGCGGGGAAGCGAACTTCATCGGGTTGTGCTCAGCGTGAGCTGGTGCTGATGAAGACGAACCCGGAGTGGTGACCGCCGGGGCTGGAGTATGCGGCGTCGCCAGTTGTGGTGCCGTCGGCGTAGCGGGCACCGGAGTCGATGTAGTTTTGGGGGCCGGGGTAGACGTGCCCGGCGGTGAGGAGCTACTTGCTCCCCTGGCTTCCTTGAAGTGAGCGTACTCGACAATGAAGTCATCATACGTCGGCGCCGCGCCGTCGTCCACCGCCTTGTCCCATTGCCACCCTTGCCCTTCGTTGAACACGACGTCTCGCACCGTGCGCACACGCTGTGTCTTTGGGTCGAGGATGTGGTAGGCCTTTGAGCCCTCCGCGTAGCCGATGAAGACTCCCGGAGTGCTCCTGTCGTCGAGCTTGCCGATGTGGCCAAGCTCCTTAGCGAACACAAGACAGCCAAAGACCCGCAAATGGGAGACCGCCGGCTTCCGCCCATGCCAGACCTCATACGGTGTCCTGCCGTCGAGTGCCTTAGTAGGCGAGCGGTTGAGGATGTAGACGGCTGTCAGCACCGCCTCTCCCCAGAAAACAGACGGCATCCCTCGCTGCTTGAGGAGAGCCCGAGCCATCCCCACAACCGTCTGGTTGCGCCGCTCGACGACTCCGTTTTGCTGCGGGCTGTACGGCGTGGAGTAGTGGCACTGGATGCCCTCATCGGCGCAGTACGACGCGAATTCAGCCGCCGTGAATTCGCCGCCGTTGTCAGTGCGCAAGACGCGCAATTTGCGGCCGCTCTCCGCCTCCACACCAGCCTGCGCGCGCCTGATGGCGTCCGCCGCTTCTCCCTTGCTGCCGAGAATCATCACCCACATGTAGCGAGAGAGATCGTCGACGAGCAGCAGGAAGTAGCGTCGACCTCCTGGTGTGGCTGGCGTCACCGGGCCGCACAAGTCTCCGTGCATGAGCTCCAGCTTCTCCTTGGCCCGAAAACTCGCCTGTTGGGGAAAGGGGAGTCGTCTCTGCTTCGTCAGTACGCAGATGTCGCAGAACTGCTCCACATGGTCGAGGCATGGCAGGCCTCGTACCATCTCCTTGGCACTTAGACGCTTCAGGGCTTCGAAGTGAAGATTCCCAAAGCGCTCATGCCATTGCCACGCCTCGTCGTCCCGACGGACAGTGAGACAGACCGGTTGTGCCACCTGCACATCAAGGACGTAGAGTCGATTTCCACCTCTGGGTACCTTGGCTAGAAGGCGACCCTGTCGATCCCAGATGCGTAGGACCCCATGCTCAATCAGCACGCGTGAGCCGTTCTCATCCAGCTGTCCCAAGCTGATGATGGAGTTCCTTAGCGCGGGGATGTAGTAGACACCGGTGAGCAGCCGATGCTACCAACTACCAGCTGCCTCAGACTGTAGGAGACTACACAGGCAGTATGTCTGCTTATAGTTTTCTAGAGATGAAGAGATCATGGATAGTGTCCCTCCACTCCTAGTCACATAATAACTTTTGATATCACAAAATTTTGCATTTCAGTTAGATAGCCGGTACTAAATTCTATCGAAAACACACTCATGAAGTATTGCCAAATACAATGGTCACAAAGCGAAAGTTGAGAGCTATCTTACCTCTGTCTGTCACCAAGGACATCGATCACTACGTAACCAGATGTTCGCTCAACAAGCACAATGCCATAAGTTGCTGCAGCATAAGCTAGTGCCTGCTCATCAGGGGACTCACCCTGATAATCAATCAACTTTTGTTTAGGATCTCTAGTGTCCAGGACAAGTGGCACAATTGTATTGCAGGCAGCAAGAGCAAGGAAGAATTCAAGGACAAGCTTTGCTTCCTCATTTGAGCTGTCATTGTTCAATAACTTCAAAAGCTGAGGGTCAGTCCTAACTGCCATTTTTGGTGTCCACAGAAGATCATCAACTGACCAAAACCAGCAAATAAGAGGTCTTATTAGGAAACAGCAACATCAAACAAGTAATATAAATTAAAGTCATCGTACCTACAACTGAGGACCCACATGCAGGTTTGCCAGAACTGTAATCAACTCCGTGAATGGATGCACACATGAACTCCATCTTGTTCTCTGTCAGCGTCCCTGTCTTATCAGAGAAAACATACTTAATCTGCCCCAAATCCTCATTTATATTCAGAGCCCTGCACTGGAACCTGGACCTTGACGATTCGTCATACAAGTCATTGTCGGCGCCCATGAATATGCTTGCCCAAGTCGTACCAACTCCATTGATATATACAACGAGATAGGAATGATGACCTGATACACTATGACGGCCATGAGGAATGTAACGAATATCTGCATTCCGATTCCATAGTAATTGTAGTTCTTCCCGGTTGTGTAATCCTTTTCTCTAAAGAATTGGGTGAACTCAAGCTCCCGCTGGTGATTCAGCAGCCAAATCCCTGCGAGCACAGATGCAGTTATGCACATCCCAATGAGCATAATGGACAATATGACTGTCTCCCGATTCAACTGTGTCTCCAAGCGGCTACGCTTGGATGGCGGCCCAGAGTTGTTGAGCATGACCTTAGTCTCCTTTCCAGCATAAACCACGACCCCTATAGCCCATGTGGTATTCTTGAGCTCACAACCACGGAGCACAATGTTGGACGGTCCGAGTGAGACACGATTGCCGTCGATCTCCAAATTCGCCTGGAACCCACAAATGTTCCTGTTGGGCCGCTCGCAATGCAGCATACCAGCTACGTGGCCGTCGTGAGAGAACCTCAACTGCGTCTCCTGCTTGGCATACCTCGTCTTGAGGTTGGTCTCCCCGTCAAGATTGACGGTCTGGACGTGCGCGAGGCCAGTGGGGTCACTAGTGGCGAGCAGAACCATGTCGGCCGGGAGCGTCTCGTTGGACGCGACGCGCACGACGTCCCCGACGCGTATGTGCTTCCATTTCTTGGGGAGGTACTCGCCGGCGGTTTGTGGCGCGAGGACGGCGGCGAGGCGGTTGTTCTCCCTGCGGTCGGAGCGGTGGCGGCGGATGTCCTCGTAGGCGTCCTTCACAGCGGTGACGAAGAGCACGAAGGCCAGCGGGAGCACAGACGCGCCACGGCCAAAGACGGCGACCTGGGGGAGCTGGTTGAGCACGGTGATGGCGAGGAAGTAGACGTACGACAGCCGTCGGAACTGCTCGAACAGGTTGCGCGGCAGGAAGGTGAGCGCGGAGTACTTGGCCGTCCGGACAGCGTTGCCGGCAAACTCCGGCGATGGCTCCCCCACGGCGACGGCGCGGTACTCACCCCCCTCGTGGAGCTCCCGCTCCGACGCCGACGGGTCGGGCTGGTCGCGTCGGGAGGGGCGGAAGGGGTCCGGGACCTCAACGGAGAAGCCCAGGTGGTCAGCGCGAACGGAAGGCTCCGGCTGCGACGGCGGGAGTTGCGACGCCGGCGGCGGCGGGTGCGCGGAGGCGGCGTCGATAAGCGGGCGCTCGGACGTCATGGGGGAGGCGGCGAGAACTAGTGGGTGGTCTGAGCCATGGGCGGGGCGGGGCGAGGCGGATTTGGGTGGACGCCGGCGAGGTCAAAGCTGGCGGTGAGGTGAGGAGCATGGAGAAGAAGCGGAGCCTTTACGGGTTCGAGAGTTTTCCGTTTGGGGGCTGGGGCGCGATTTTGGGGAGACACGAGCGGGTTGGTGGCAGATTCGGAGGAGCTTCTCCTCTAATTGCCAGATTTCAAAATTGGGTGTATGTAGGACACATCTAGATGTGCTTTAGTTATTGCATATCTAAGTGAGTGAATTAAGCACAGAGAGGAAAAAAAAGAAAAAGAAAATATCCACACGAATCTCAACATAAGATCAATAATATAGGATTTAGATGTGCAATACTTATGGCACATCTAGATGTGCTTTAGCAAAACTGTTCAAAATTCCAATCTCTCAAATTTCCGGCTCGTTAATTTATCAGTTTTGCTAGAACTCATCTAAATGAGGTATAATTTGGTCTCATTCACCTTTTATAGTCATTGGATGTGATGCTATAAGATGCATTGTGCTGACGTGGGTTGTATTTATTCTTATTTTCAAAATGGATGAGACCAAATTATATCTCATCTAGATGAGTTTTAGGTACTTCCTTAATTTATCACATTAATTGTCATGGCGATAAAAAGACACGTGGGGTAACAGAAATTGCATCCAAATTCATAGACACCTAGCGACGACTACAATTAGGGTATGTTCTGATGTCCTACAACTTCTCAAACTCAGCTTCTTGTTTGGCTTCTCACTTCACCTAGTGCTGGGAAACCGTTCGAAAACACTGTAGCTTCTCCTAGCGATGCAATACGCTGGCAGCCCAGCTGGTGGGACTGCAAGCCTGCCTGGAATCACCTTGGGCCGGCTGGAAGCAGCCTATGGTGGGAGAGGGGGTCCGTTCATCAGGATGCTGCTGCTAGCTCGGAAGGGGTTCGAGAGCCATCAATGGCGTTCCGGCAAGCTCCTCCTTCCCTTGGTGTTGCTGCTCCTCGCTGACGACGGGACTAGCGGCGCTGAGGAATGGATCCGGCGGGAAACAGATTGGGATGGTCGGATTTGTAGGCGGAGGAGAGGATCCGGTCGGCGATAGGGGAAGCGGCCCTGGCGCCGCGACGGCGGGGGGATCGAGAGAGAGAACAAGGAGGGTGCGTGAACGTGGGACAAAGGAAAGGGAAACGTTTAGGTGAGGCCTTGAGGGGTTCGTGCGCATGGAGGTCGAATCATTTTCCTGGATGGTGGCATATTGATTGTAAATAGATGGAACCTCATATTCTTCTAAACGCGGAGCTTGGGTTTTCTTGCTTCGCAAAATTGCACTACGGTCCATGAGAGAGCTTCGAGAACTTTTAGCTTCTTGAAGCTAATGCGTTCAGTATGATTTTCTTGGAGTCTGTAAAGCTGAGAGTGGGAGAGATTCAGAACAGACCCTCAATGAAGCATGTTGAAAGCGCACAACTTTGGAATCAGACAAATCTTGTTGTAGCGAACAGTCAAAAAGTCATCGTGCTAAGTGCATCTCGAACAATTCCCTATCTCGAAAATAACCACTATTTATGGGAGAGTTGGGCCAAAAACATCTCAAACAGTTTATGTAAACACGCATTATCATTACATGATCCCGTAAATCCTCCCCAACTTTCCATTTTATCTTGAGGAAGATGAGCCTTCGCGTAAAATTTGGCGGGAGGCAACCATTGAAGTTATAGGGCCGTGATGAGTCGTCATTGCCTGGCCGCCATGCATGTGCCATTTGTGCTTGTTTAATGGGAAATAGAAAAAATCTGGATTTTAGATGAAGATGTTTATAGGGACCGAGAAAAAACTTCACAAGACAACTTACCCTCAATTATACGGACACCCGATAAAATTATTTTTATCAGGAGTTTTTCATGGGAATTGTTGGAGATGCTCTAAGGCGCCACAAGACTGGCTCACCAGAATAGCAACTGTCGTCGGTGAGAAGAAGTATAGATCGAAAGGATTCAACATGTAAACACACAAACGCAGACGAATGGAGACCCGATCCAAGCAAATCCATCGTAGACAAACATCGACATAATCCTATGAGATCTGCCAGAGACACGCTACCTGGGACGCGACCGCCCCGCCTTTCTGAGCAGGGCAAAAATCCTAACCAAACTAAAAACACCTAAACGGATTAGGAGCATACCAGCAGCGGTGTCGACAAGAAGCAGGGGGAACCCTAATCACCTATGCCGGGGAGCCACGAGACGAAGGGGTTCATCCTTGGTTCAGGTGGATTTGTCGTGTAAATCATGTATGTGCCTTTTTCCTAGTCATGGGCCATGAGGTTCATGGTCACAATATTTTGTTTTAGATTTTAGAAGAACCCAATCCGAAGCACAAAATTCTTCTCCGGTGAGTCATCCTTGAGTACATTCATTGTCGATCCGTACTTCCGTCGACCTCCATCGCTCAAACTTTTGAGCTACCTTCTGGTTAATGCTAGGTTTTCTAAATGCTACTTATTACCTTGATCATGCAACAGGTTAGTATCTTGAAGGATGTACTAATTTGAAAAACCATCTGAAAGTTTCTCTACTATCCAAAACCTAGAAGAGATCTTCTTACGTGGCGGCAGCGCCGTCACGACTTGGTGAATAAAATTCTGTCAAAACTCCCCATCACGGAGATTTTTTGTTGCGGTGTGTATGTCGCGTTGGCATAGATTTCTGGCAGCCTCTATGGCCACCGATGTTAAAATTTGTAGGAATTTGTCGACGTGGTTAACGCGACTTCCCTCGGCAGCTTGGTCTGTTGGCCTCCTCTCTATCACATTACTGCGTGAAGGAAATATGCCCTAGAGGCAATAATAAAGTTGTTATTTATATTTCCTTATATCATGATAAATTTTTATTATTCATGCTAGAATTGTATTAACCGGAAACTTAGTACATGTGTGAATACATAGACAAACAGAGTGTCCCTAGTAAGCCTCTACTAGACTAGCTCGCTAATCAAAGATGGTTAAGTTTCCTAGCCATAGACATGTGTTGTCATTTGATAAATGGGATCACATCATTAGAAGAATGATGTGATGGACAAGACCCATTCGTTAGCTTAGCATAATGACCGTTACGTTTTATTGCTATTGTTTTCTTCATGACTTATACATATTCCTCTGACTATGAGATTATGCAACTCCCGAATACCGGAGGAACACCTTGTGTGTTATCAAATGTCACAATGTAACTGGGTGATTATAAAGATGATCTACAGGTGTCTCCGAAGGTGTTTTTTGGGTTGGCATAGATCGAAATTAGGATTTGTCACTCCATGTATCGGAGAGGTATCTTTGGGCCCTCTCGGTAATGCACATTACTATAAGCCTTCAAGCAATGTGACTAATGAGTTAGTTACGAGATGATACATTACAGAACGAGTAAAGAGACTTGCCGATAACGAGATTGAACTAGGTATGATGATACCGACGATCGAATCTCGGGCAAGTAACTTACCGATGACAAAGGGAATGACGTATGTTGTTATGCAGATTGACCGATAAAGATCTTCGTAGAATATGTAGGAGCCAATATGAGCATCCAGGTTCCGCTATTGGTTATTGACCGTAGATGTTGTCGGATTTCGGGTTCCGGCAGACCCTTGAGGTTCAAACACTGGGGTGCGCGCGGAGATTTCGCCTCCTACCTACCTGCACCCCTCCGCCTCGCCAAGATCTAAGCTATGGGAAGAACGACACAAGAGACACAGGGTTTATACTGGTTCGGGCCACCATTGTGGTGTAATACCCTACTCCAGTGTGTGGTGTGGTGGATTGCCTCTTGGGCTGATGATGATGAACAATACAAGGAAGAACAGCCTCGCGAGGGTCTGTTCTTGGCTGGGGGGGACGAACTACTGGGAGGAGTTTAGTCACCCTTCTCTCTCTCTCTCTCTCTCTCTCTCTGATTTCGATCTTCTCTTCTTTGTCCTTCGCCTCTGCCTCCTACCCTGTGGGTGGCTGGTCCTATTTATAGAGGCCCTGGTCCTCTTCCCAAATATCGAGCGGGAAGGGAGCCAACAATGGCGGGCTAATTTGAAGGGGGACAACTAGTACTAGCTATCCTGACAAAAGTAGTCTTCGCCTGCACAAAGCTCTGGTGGTGACGTCGTCTTGGGCTCCACGATGACCTCCGTCTTGCAGTCCCCCTGGTCTTGGTCTTGTTGCACCGAAATGGCAACCTTTCCCTGATGCCTCGGTACTCCGCGGCTGCGCTTGCTCCCTTTGCACCAAAGAGGAAAGGAGGACACTGCGGGGGCTGGCGCCCGCCTGGCGCCTTTGGTCATCATGGCTTGCATCACGGGCGCCTCGTGAGGTACCCCGCCTTGATCTCTCCGCCTCCTCGCGAGCTAGCCTGATGAGGCCGTGCCTGAGGAAGCTCCGTGTCGTCCGCCCCGCGAGGCTTGGCCCCTCGCGAGGGTCTTGGGTCTGTGTCGATGAAGATGGGCCGTGCTGGGCCCCCCTTTGAGCCACGCCGCAGGCCGCAGGCAGGCAAGTCTGGGGACCCCCGTTCCCAGAACGCCGACGGTAGCCCCCGGGCCCAAGGCGCGCCCGGACTTGGCCGTGCAGGGAGGCGGAAGGGTAAGGGCGAAGCGCCGCGGGCCCTAACAGCCTACGGCCTTGGGCGCCGCATGGCGGCTGATTGGACGTGGGCGGCACTGTTCCCCCACGCCCCCCTTATTTTGCGCCATGCTAGGCGGACTCGTAGTTGTACACAGCCGCTCCCCTTTTTGTCGCTCGAGCGCCCTCTGTCCTTCCTCAGCTCGAACTCCAGCTTCTGTTTTCAACCCAATCTCGAACTCCCCCCCCCTTCCCATCGCCATGGCTTCGACGAAGAAGGGAAGAGGGAAGAAACCCGTGCCTCCCCCTTGCCCGTCGCCGTTGGCGGCCCCCGCCGAGGGCTTGGGCAAGGTCAGCTCGGCTCTGGCCACTATCTTCAACGAATGCGGGAGGACGACGGCCTGGCCCGCGTCCCACTTCTCCATCGACAGGATAGTCACCGAGGTCCCGTGTTTCGCCGTCGCCCTGTGGGCGGGTCTGGTTCCTCCCTTTTCTGATTTCTTCAATGCCGTGCTTTCCCACTATCAGATCCACATGATGCATCTGGGTCCTGAATCCATCACCCTCCTTTCGGTCTTCGCCTTTGTTTGCGAGGCTATGATGGGCATCCTTCCTTCGGTTGCCTTGCTGCGCCACTTCTTCTTGCTGCGCCTTGTCGACCCTACCCAATGCTGGGTGTGCGTGAGCTTCGTTGCCGCGTCTGAGACAGCGGCCTCTGGGATTGACTTCAAGCTCCCTCTGCCCGCAGCTGGGTTCCGCGAGCGGTGGCTGTATGTGGATGCAGGGGTGCCCAGCCCCCTGCTATCGGAGCCAACTTCGCCTGCTGTCCCCAATTCGGGCTAGGGCCAGGAGACGCTTGAGAGCCCCCGGCTCGTCTTCGTCTGGCACCACTTCGCGTTCTTGAGGTCGCTTGGCGTGACAACGCCCAAGGTGGTGAAGGAGTTCCTGCTACGCCGCGTTGCTCCTCTCCAACGCCACTCCCGCCGGATGTGGGCCTTCAGCGGGCGCGATGATCATATGAGGCTCCAGGAAGAGGACCTGACGCCTGAAGTGCTGAGGACAGCGCTCTTGACCCTGACTGGGGACCCCAACCCTGGCAGCATCCAGCAGGGAGGGGCCTTGCTGTACCTCTGCCAGAGCAGGGGCAATTTTGTGAAGCAGATGCCTATCTTTGATGAGTGGGGGTCGCGCCCCGCCGGCCTCCAGGGACCTCGCGAGAACCCAGTGATGGTGACTGCCCTTCCAGTCGGCCACGGCGACTCTTCCTCAAGCGGCGGAGCAGGGAGGCATGAGGCGCCAGAGGCCGAGGGGGCTCCCAGCGGGGTGACAGCGCAGGGCGATGCTCATGAGGGAGCAGCTCTTGGGACCCGTGCCGTTGAGGCTGAGGGTGGAAAGCAGCTGCCCTCAGCGCCTATTAATGAGGCCCTTGAGGCTCCAGCTGCTTCTCTTGGCGAGGCGATTGGCAGCGCGCATCAGGCGGGCGCCTCTGACGCAGATCGCCTTGACGCTCCGTCTTCGTCGCAGGTTGATCCCTGCGCCAAACTCTTGGGCCGCTTCCGCGTGGACTTTGAGGCCCTCCGGAAGAGAAGGGAGGCCCTGGGCGACGATTACCCTTGTCGCCTGCTGAAGCGTAGGAATTACTTCGCCACTGATGAGTAAGCCTTCTCCTTTCCCAGCTCCCGATCCTTTTGTTGCTTTTACTGACCCTTGCTCCGCAGGCCCCTTCCAGCCGAGCTCGCGAAGACGGCTGAGGTGCCGTCCCCCTTGGCTTCGCCCCCTCCACCGTCCTCAAGCGCTCCTAGCAGCAGAGCCCTTGTGGTGAGGACGATCGGAGAGGCGATCCATCCTGAGGCGCATCATGGCCCTGCGCACCTCACGATCCTCCTTCGCGGGCCTTCTCGTGGCATAGCCAGCCTGCCGTGGGCTTCTCGCCTGGTCGTGGACTGCGATTGGCTGAGGCGCTCCCTGCGCTCTTCACCTGGGGACGGGCTGGCTCCAGGACGGGCTTCTGGCGTGGCGTGCCCGGCCGTCGCGAGGGTGTCAGCCCCCAGCCCCCTGCCCGGAGGGGGAGTGCTGATTCGTGGCCCCCCAGCGCTTGCTTGGGACAGATGATGGTGTGGAAGACGTGCTCAAGCGCGCTTGGGAGCGTCGCGCTCTCCGCCAACGATTCCTTCGAAGGGCGGCTGACGCGGTAAGCCTGCTTGGTGTGGAGCTTGCTGATGAAGACGCGCGCCTTGAGGCCGAGGGCCTGCGCCTGGCTGCAGAGAGGCGCGAGCTGGAGGGTGCCATCGCCCTTGCGCGCCGTCAGCACGATCTTGACGACGCAGAGGCCAAGGCGTCGCTGGTGGCCTCTCGGGAGGCCCGATCTTGGGCCGCCGAGGAGGCCCGGGAAGCTGACCGGCGGCGAACAACGGCGGAGGAGCGGGCTCGGGAGCTCCTGGCCTCGTGCCACTCACTGGAGGAGCAGGTGGAGCTGCGCGAGGCAGCCCTCGCGTCGATGAAGGTGGCCTCTAGCGACTCAGCAGAGCTCCAGAAGCGTGAGGAGGCGCTGACGCTAGAAGACGCTGAACGTACCCGCGAGTACGAGCGTCTGGAGACGAGGGAGCGCTTGGTGATGTAGGCGGAGGATGATGTCGCTGCACAGGAAGCTCGTGTCCTGGAGGAGGTCGGACGTCGGGTGGCGATGGCGCATTTGAACCTCGAGCACGGGTCCGAAAAGAAGCTGGGGTTGATCCGGGCCGAGGCTGAAGGCAGGACTGCTGCCTTGAGGGCCAAGCTGGAGGAGGCGACGCGGCGCGACGATGCTTTCCAGGCCGCCCTTGAGGTGGCGCAAGGTGAGTTAACCACCTCCCAGGCCGAGGTGCTCCTTCTTCGCCAGCGGGTGGAGGAGGCTGAGGTCGTTGCGCGCCAGAATGCGGATGAGATACATCAGCGGCGGATCCTGGAGCATGAGCATGGCCCCATGCTCACGACGCTCCGGGAGAGAGTCAACGCAGCCTTGGGCAACATCTGCGAGGCGGCTGTTGGCGAGCCACACGCAGTCAACTACGCCGGCAATCTTTAGTTCTTCACTGACATGGTGACGCAGCTGGAGGCGCGGTCGGTCAGGGCTGACAGATTGGTGGAGGAGAGGAGCCGCGCCCTGCTCGGGCGCGCCTTTTCTCGCGTATTCAGCCATCTCCGGAACATGGATCCCCACTTCGATTTCGACGCCGCCATCGCCCCAGTCCCCCAGGCCGTCCGAGACGATCTGGCGCACTGGGTGGAAGACAATATGGATGCTCTTATCAGGGCCTTCGCTTCAGACAACGACGGAGTGATCGTGGCTGCCGACGAGGGCGGTGTGGTGAATGGCCCTGACGCCGCTGGCGGCGACGCGGACAGCAATGGCGAGTTCAGCGACGCCAACAACGGCTCGGGTGGTGCTCCTGAGAACGCATTGGGGGATTTATCCGACTGATTGTGCATCGTTCCTACTTCCTTACCCTGCATGAATAGAACTCAGGTTTTGGCCTGATGGCGGTGAGAGCATTTTGGAGGAGGAGCCCCTTATGTAAAACTTGTGTTCATCGTATTAGTAGACGCTACATTGCCCATGCGCCCGCGCCAAGTGGTTGGCTTAAGCGACGCGCTGGTCGGCTAGTTTACCTTTGTCCCGTGCTGGCCCTGAGGTAGCCCGTGGGAGGCTGTGGTGTCCCGAGTGTTCCCTGATTGAATCTGTAGGATCTGCAGTAAAACACCCTCCTGAGAGAACGCGGCGGCGGCAGTCTGGGCTGCGCGCAAGCTAGGCCGGACCCGGCTCGCGAGGGGCTCACGAGGGGAGGCAGCTGAGGCGAAGTGGTAACCAAAATGCGAGAAATTGCTCGAATGAGACTAAGCACCCCTTCCCCGAACACACGCAAATCTCAAATTCGAATCCAACTTGAATCCAGCGGGGGAAAGCGACAACCAAAGGGAAAAGCAATGAAAGCAGACAAAAGGCCGCGTCCGACACCTAATCTAGTCTTGGACGTCTTCTCACCAGCGCGGAGCTAAGTGCTGCCACTAGGCGTGGGAGGGTGCCCCAGGGCCTGAGGCCGGCACCCCTGAGACTCCGGGGCGTGTACAGCCCCACTCATTGTTACGTGAGAGTGTCACGGGGCGGCGAGCTTCACAGGCACTGGGCCTTCTTCACAGGTACCGGCCTTGCTTCATATCGCCAGACGAGGGCCCCGCCTTGCGCCACACTCTAGTGCCATCAACGACAACCGGAAACTAGGACGCCGCCGATGGGGTAGAGCGGTCGCCAGCGGTTCCCCCGACGACCACGGGTCCTCCGCCAGGGGCAGGCCCTGAGGCACCTCCCCAGCGGAGGGCCTACCTCCTGAGAACACCTTGCTCCGAACGCCGCGGTGGTGATGTCGGATCTCGGCCCCTCTCTTGCAGCCCCCTGCGCCCTCCTCCCGAGGGGTAGGAGACTGTGGGAGCGGGGCAGCTGCTCGCTGTGGTGACCTACACCTCCTGCGATCCATGGTTAGCGTATGCCTGCTCCTGAAGAATTAGCGGTACCCGATAATCGTTGCCTCCAGCGTGCCTAGTGGGACCGTCCCGAGACTCCTGGAAGGGCTCAGCTTCTGGCGCCTCGTCCCCCCAGCTTGGGCTGAGGGGCGAGCCTTGTTCGCCCTTGTGAGGGTGTCCTTGGTCCATCATGAGGGGCACGTATTCTTCTGGTGCCGTCATCCCGAAGGCCATGCCGTGGTGCTCCGCGAGCCACGCAGCTCTGCTTGACGCGCCCACCGTGGGGTGGTAGCGCGGATGTCCACTCGGGTCGTGGGTCGCGTCGCGCCCTCCTTCTTCGCGGACCGGGAGCGGGGGCAGCGCCGCCGCCGGTCCGGTACTGATAGCTTCGCTGGCGTTGGAGTAGCCTTGGAGCCCGCGGGCGTGCGCGGAGCCCCCGCGCGGGCCGCCCTAGGCTTGAGATGGGAGCTGGGTGCAGAAGGGGCGAGCCCTCGAGGCGGCGAAGCCCAGGAGCTCTGCCATCCGCTCCAGCAGCACGTCGCGGCCGCCCTCCAGCATCCTGCACTGCAACAACTCTCGGGCCACACTTGAGCGCGGCCCTCGAGTTCGCCTGCTCCCGGCGGGTGTACGGTGTCGTGGTCGTGGCGTGATTGGAGGCCATTGCTGCCGACTGCGCCTGCCGCGGTGTGAGAGCTGTCGAAGCTTGTCCGCGTCGCCCGCGGCCCGCAGCGCCTTGCGGACCGCGAGCTGCCTGGGGCACGGGATCGCCCGAGGCGAGCGGCTCTACGCGGGCGGGCCATGCCGCCCATGGATCTGGGTTGCCCGCCTGGTCGCCGGACATGGCGATGACGACGCGACGGGGCGCGAAGCGGTAGAAGGTGGATTCCGGCACACCCCTACCTGGCGCGCTAAATGTAGGATTTCAGGTTCCGGCAGACCCTTGAGGTTCGAACACTGGGGTGCGCGCGGAGATTTCGCCTCCTACCTACCTGCACCCCTCCGCCTCGCCAAGATCTAAGCTATGGGAAGAACGACACAAGAGACACAGGGTTTATACTGGTTCGGGCCACCATTGTGGTGTAATACCCTACTCCAGTGTGTGGTGTGGTGGATTGCCTCTTGGGCTGATGATGATGAACAATACAAGGAAGAACAACCTCGCGAGGGTCTGTTCTTGGCTGGGGGGGACAAACTGCTAGGAGGAGTTCAATCACCCTTCTCTCTCTCTCTCTGATTTCGATCTTCTCTTCTTTGTCCTTCGCCTCTGCCTCCTACCCTGTGGGTGGCTGGTCCTATTTATAGAGGCCCTGGTCCTCTTCCCAAATATCGAGCGGGAAGGGAGCCAACAATGGCGGGCTAATTTGAAGGGGGACAGCTAGTACTAGCTATCCTGACAAAAGTAGTCTTCGCCTGCACAAAGCTCTGGTGGTGACGCCGTCTTGGGCTCCACGATGACCTTCGTCTTGCAGTCCCCCTGGTCTTGGTCTTGTTGCACCGAAATGGCAACCTTTGCCTGATGCCTCGGTACTCCGCGGCTGCGCTTGCTCCCTTTGCACCAAAGAGGAAAGGAGGACACTGCGGGGGCTGGCGCCCGCCTGGCGCCTTTGGTCATCATGGCTTGCGTCACGGGCACCTCGTGAGGTACCCCGCCTTGATCTCTCCGCCTCCTCGCGAGCCAGCCTGATGAGGCCATGCCTGAGGAAGCTCCATGTCATCCGCCCCGCGAGGCTTGGCCCCTCGCGAGGGTCTTGGGTCTGTGTCGATGAAGATGGGCCGTGATGGGCCCCCCTTTGAGCCACGCCGCAGGCCGCAGGCAGGCAAGTCTGGGGACCCCCGTTCCTAGAATGCTGACAGATGTGTCTCATTCATGTCTACATAGTTCTCGAACCCGTATGGTCCACACGCTTAATGTTCAATGATGATTTGTATTATGAGTTATGTGATTTGATGACCGAAGATTGTTCGGAGTCCCGGATGAGATCACAGATATGACGAGGAGTCTCAAAATGGTCGAGATGTAAAGATTCATATATTGGAAGACTATATTCGGACAACCGAATGGTTCCGAGTGATTCTGGTATTCCGGAGTACCAGAGAGTTACGAGAATTCTCCGGGGAAGTTAAGGCTTTAGTGGAGAGAGGGAAGAAGGGCCACGAGGTGGCGCGCGCCTCCCCCCTGCCCAAACCGAATTGGACAAGGGGCGGGGGCGCATTCCCCCCTTTCCTTCTCCCTATCCCTCCTTTCCTTCTTTCCCACTCCAAAAAGGAAATGGAATCCTACTAAGACTTGGGAGTCCTAGTAGGACTCCCTACACTTGGCGTGCCCATAGGAGGGCCGACCTCTCTCCCTTCCTCCTTTATATACGTGGGTAGCGGGCACCCCAAAGGCACTCCAAGATTTTTCTTAGCCGTGTGTGATGCCCCCCTCCATAGTTACACATCTCGGTTATATCGTCGTAGTGCTTAGGCGAAGCCCTGCGCCGGTAACTTCATGATCACCGTCACCACACTGTCGTGCTGACAGAAATCTCCCTCGTCCTCAACTGGATCAAGAGATCGAGGGAAGTCATCGTGCTGAACATGTGATGAACACGGAGGTGCCGTACATTCGTGACTTGGATCGGTTAGATCGTGAAGACGTTCGACTACATCAACCGCGTTACTAAACGCTTCCGCTTTCTGTCTATGAGGGTACATGTACACACTCTCCGCGCTCGTTGCTATGCTTCTCCTAGATAGATCTTGCGTGATCGTAGGAAATTTTTGAATTACTACGTTCCCTAACAGTGCCATCCGATCCAGGTCTATGTGTAGATGATATGCACGAGTAGAACACAAAGAGTTGTGGGCGATAACAGTCATACTGCTTACCACCAACGTCTTACTTTGATTCGTCGGTATTGTTGGATGAAGCGGTCCAAACCGACATTACATGACCGCGTTCATGAGACTGGTTCTACCGATGTGATTTGCACACAGGTGGCTGACGGGTGTCTGTTTCTCCAACTTTAGTTGAATCGAGTGTGACTGTGGCTAGTCCTTGTTGAAGGTTAAAACAGCACACTTGAAGAAAAATCGTTATGGTTTTGATGCGTAGGTAAGAACAGTTCTTACTAGAAGCCCGTAGCAGCCACATAAAACTTGCAACAACAAAGTAGAGGACATCTAACTTGTTTTTGCAGGGCATGTTGTGATGTGATATGGTCAAGATGTGATGAGATATAAATTGTTGTATGAGATGATCATGTTTTGTAGAAGTTATTGGCAACTGGCAGGAGCCTTATGGTTGTCGCTTTATTGTATGAAATGCAATCGCCATGTAATTGCTTTACTTTATCACTATGCGGTAGCGATAGTTGTAGAAGCAATAGTTTGCGAGACGACAATGACACTATGATGAAGATCAAGGTGTCAAGTCGGTGACGATGGAGATCATGACGGTGCTTTGGAGATGGAGATCAAAGGCACAAGATGATGATGGCCATATCATGTCACATATTTTGATTGCATGTGATGTCTATCCTTTATGCATCTTATTTTGCTTAGTATGACAGTAGCATTATAAGATGATCCCTCACTAAATTTCAAGGTATAAGTGTTCTCCCTGAGTATGCACCGTTGCGATAGTTCGTCGTGCCGAGACACCACGTGATATGATCGGGTGTGATAAGCTATACGTTCACATACAATGGGTGCAAGACAGTTTTGCACATGCGGAATACTTGGGTTAAACTTGACGAGCCTAGCATATGCAGATATGGCCTCAGAACACTAAGATCGAACGTAAATCATATCGTAGATATGATCAACATAGAGATGTTCACCATTGAAAACTACTCCATCTCACCTGATGATCGGACATGGTTTAGTTGATATGGATCACGTGATCATTTAGATGACTAGAGGGATGTCTATCTAAGTGGGATTTCTTAAGTAATATGATTAACTGAACTTTAATTTATCATAACTTAGTCTTGATAGTATTTGCAAATTATGTTGTAGATCAATAGCTCACGATGTAGCTCCCCGTTTATTTTTGATTTGTTCCTAGAGAAAAATAAGTTGAAAGATGATAGTAGCAATGATGTGGACTTGGTCCGTGATCTGAGGATTATCCTCATTGCTGCACATAAGAATTATGTCCTTGATGCACCGCTAGGTGACATACCTATTGCTGGAGCAGATGCAGACGTTATGAACATTTGACAAAGTTCGGTATGATAACTACTTGATAGTTTAGTACACCATGCTTTACGGCTTAAAACCGGGACTTCAAAAACGTTTTGAACACCACGGCACATATAAGGTGTTCTAAGAGCTGAAATTGGTATTTCAGACTCGTGCCCGAGTCGAGAGGTATGATACCTTTGACAAATATTTTGCCTACAAGATGGAGGAGAATAGCTCAACCAGTGAGCATGTGCTCAGAATGTCTGAGTACTACAATCGCTTGAATCAAGTGGGAGTTAATCTTCCAGATAAGATAGTGATTGACAGAGTTATCTAGTCACTATCACCAAGTTACTGGAACTTCGTGATGAACTATAATATGCAAGGGATGACGAAAACGATTCCCAAGCTCTTCATGATGCTGAAATTGACAAAGGTAGAAATCAAGAAATAACATCAAGTGTTGATGGTTAACAAGACCACTAGTTTCAAGGAAAAGGGCAAGGGAAATAAGGGGAACTTCAAGAAGAATAGCAAGCAAGTTGCTACTCCCAGGAAGAAGCCCAAGTCTGGACCAAAGCCTGAAACTGAGTGCTTCTACTGCAAAGGAAATGGTCACTGGAAGCGGAACTACCCCAAATAATTGGCAGATAAGAATGATGGCAAAGTGAACAAAGGTATATTTAATATACATGTTATTGATGTGTACTTTACTAGTGTTCATAGTAACCCCAAGGTATTTGATACCGATTCAGTTGCTAAGATTAGTAACTCGAAGCAGGAGTTGCAGAATGAACAGAGACTAGTTAAGGGAGAGGTGACAATGAATGTTGGAATTGATTCCAAGGTTGATATGGTCAACATCGCACACTCACTCTACATTCGGGATTAGTATTGAACCTAAATAAATGTTATTTGGTGTTTGCATTGAGCATAAATATGATTAGATCATGTTTATTGCAATATGGTTATTCATTTAAATTAGAGAATAATTTTGTTCTGTTTACATGAATAAAACCTTCAATGGTCATACACCCAATGCCAATGGTTTATTGAATCTCGATCATAGTAATACACATATTTATAATATTGATGCCAAAAAATGCAAAGTTGATAATGATAGTGCAACATATTTGTGGCACTGCCGTTTATGTCATATTGGTGTAAAGCGCATGAAGAAACTCCATATGGATGGATTTTTGGAATCACTTGATTATGAATCATTTGATACTTGCGAACGATGCCTCATGGGCAAGATGACTAATACTCTGTTCTCTGGAACAATGGAGCGAGCCAATGACTTGTTGCAAATAATACATACGGATGTATGCGGTCCAATGAGTGTTGAGGCTCGCGGCGGGTATCGTTGTTTTCTGACCTTCACAGATGATTTGAGTAGATATGGGTATATCTACTTGATGAAACATAAGTCTGAAACATTTGAAGAACTTCAAAGAATTTCAGAGTGAAGTGGAAAATCATCGTAACAACAAAATGAAATTTCTACGATCTGATCGTGGAGGTGAATATTTGAGTTATGAGTTTGGTCTTCATTTGAAACAATGTGGAATAGTTTCGCAACTTACGCCACCTGGAACGCCACAGCGTAATGGTGTGTCCGAACATCGTAACCGTACTTTATTAGATATGGTGCGATCTATGATGTCTCTTACCGACTTACCACTATCGTTTTGGGGTTATGCATTAGAGATGGATGCATTCACGTTAAATAGGGCACCATCTAAATCCGTTGAGACAACACCGTATGTGTTGGAAATATGCCCTAGAGGCAATAATAAAAGTATTATTATTATATTTCCTTGTTCATGATAATTGTCTTTTATTCATGCTATAATTGTATTATCCGGAAATCGTAATACACGTGTGAATACATAGACCACAATATGTCCCTAGTGAGCCTCTAGTTGACTAGCTCGTTGTGATCAACAGATAGTCATGGTTTCCTGGCTATGGACATTGGATGTCGTTGATAACGGGATCACATCATTAGGAGAATGATGTGATGGACAAGACCCAATCCTAAGCATAGCACAAAGATCGTGTAGTTCGTTTGCTAGAGCTTTGCCAATGTCAAGTATCTCTTCCTTTGACCATGAGAGCGTGTAACTCCTGGATACCGTAGGAGTGCTTTGGGTGTATCAAACGTCACAACGTAACTGGGTGACTATAAAGGTGCACTACAGGTATCTCCGAAAGTATCTATTGTTTTATGCGGATCGAGACTGGGATTTGTCACTCCGTGTAAACGGAGAGGTATCTCTGGGCCCACTCGGTAGGACATCATCATATGCGCAATGTGACCAAGGAGTTGATCACGGGATGATGTGTTACGGAACGAGTAAAGAGACTTGCCGGTAACGAGATTGAACAAGGTATCGGTATACCGACGATCGAATCTCGGGCAAGTAAAATACCGCTAGACAAAGGGAATTGTATACAGGATCGATTGAGTCCTTGACATCGTGGTTCATCCGATGAGATCATCGTGGAACATGTGGGAGCCAACATGGGTATCCAGATTCCGCTGTTGGTTATTGACCGGAGAACGTCTCGGTCATGTCTGCATGTCTCCCGAACCCGTAGGGTCTACACACTTAAGGTTCGATGACGCTAGGGTTATAAAGGAAGCTTGTATGTGGTTACCAAATGTTGTTCGGAGTCCCTGATGAGATCCCGGACGTCACGAGGAGTTCCGGAATGGTCCGGAGGTAAAGATTTATATATAGGAAGTCCTGTTTCGGCCATCGGGACAAGTTTCGGGGTCATCGGTATTGTACCGGGACCACCGGAAGGGTCCCGGGGGCCCACCGGGTGGGGCCACCTGCCCCGGGGGGCCACATGGGCTGTAGGGGGTGCGCCTTGGCCTACATGGGCCAAGGGCACCAGCCCCAAGAGGCCCATGCGCCTAGGGAACCCTAGAGGGAAGAGTCCTCAAGGGGGAAGGCACCTCCGAGGTGCCTTGGGGAGGATGGACTCCTCCCCCCCTCTTGGCCGCCGCACCAGATGCCATCTAGAGGCTGGCCGCCGCCCCTTGGGGTGGGAAACCCTAAAGGGGGCGCAGCCCTCCCCTTCCCCTATATATATGAGGCCTAGGGGCTGCCCATAAGACGCGATTTGATCTCTCGTTGGTGCAGCCCTGCCCCTCTCCCTCCTCCTCCTCTCCCATGGTGCTTGGCGAAGCCCTGCTGGATTGCCACGCTCCTCCACCACCACCACGCCGTTGTGCTGCTGTTGGATGGAGTCTTCCTCAACCTCTCCCTCTCTCCTTGCTGGATCAAGGCGTGGGAGACGTCACCGGGCTGTACGTGTGTTGAACGCGGAGGTGCCGTCCGTTCGGCACTTGATCATCGGTGATTTGAATCACGACGAGTACGACTCCATCAACCCCGTTCACTTGAACGCTTCCGCTTAGCGATCTACAAGGGTATGTAGATGCACTCTCTTTCTACTCGTTGCTGGTCTCTCCATAGATAGATCTTGGTGACACGTAGGAAAATTTTGAATTTCTGCTACGTTCCCCAACAGTGGTATCAGAGCCAGGTCTATTGCGTAGATTCTTTGCACGAGTAGAACACAAAGTAGTTGTGGGCGTTGATGTTGTTCAATATGCTTACCGTTACTAGTCCAATCTTGTTTCGACGGTATTGTGGGATGAAGCGGCCCGGACCGACCTTACACGTACTCTTACGTGAGACAGGTTCCACCGATTGACATGCACTTGGTGCATAAGGTGGCTAGCGGGTGCCAGTCTCTCCCACTTTAGTCGAAACGGATTCGATGAAAAGGGTCCTTATGAAGGGTAAATAGCAATTGGCATATCACGTTGTGGTTTTGCGTAGGTAAGAAACATTCTTGCTAGAAACCCATAGCAGCCACGTAAAACATGCAAACAACAATTAGAGGACGTCTAACTTGTTTTTGCAGGGTATGCTATGTGATGTGATATGGCCAAAAGGATGTGATGAATGATATATGTGATGTATGAGATTGATCATGTTCTTGTAATAGGATTCACGACTTGCATGTCGATGAGTATGACAACCGGCAGGAGCCATAGGAGTTGTCTTTATTTTTTGTATGACCTGCGTGTCATTGAACAACGCCATGTAATTACTTTACTTTATTGCTAACCGATAGCCATAGTAGTAGAAGTAATAAGTTGGCGAGACGACTTCATGGAGACACGATGATGGAGATCATGATGATGGAGATCATGGTGTCATGCCGGTGACGATGATGATCATGGAGCCCCGAAGATGGAGATCAATGGAGCTATATGATATTGGCCATATCATGTCACTACTATATAATTGCATGTGATGTTTATTATGTTTATGCATCTTGTTTACTTAGGACGACGGTAGTAAATAAGATGATCCCTTACAACAATTTCAAGAAGTGTTCTCCCCTAACTGTGCACCGTTGCTACAGTTCGTCGCTTCTAAGCACCACGTGATGATCGGGTGTGATGGATTCTTACGTTCACATACAACGGGTGTAAGACAGATTTACACAGCAATACACTTAGGGTTAACTTGACGAGCCTAGCATGTACAGACATGGCCTCGGAACACGGAGACCGAAAGGTCGAGCATGAGTCGTATAGTAGATACGATCAACATGAAGATGTTCACCGACGTTGGCTAGTCCGTCTCACGTGATGATCGGACACGGCCTAGTTGACTCGGATCATGTGATCACTTAGATGACCAGAGGGATGTCTATCTGAGTGGGAGTTCATAAGATGAACTTAATTATCCTGAACATAGTCAAAAGACCTTTTGAAAATTATGTCGTAGCTCGCGCTTTAGTTCTACTGTTTAGATATGTTCCTAGAGAAAATATAGTTTGAAAGTTGATAGTAGCAATTATGCGATCAGTAGAAAGCTTATGTCCTTAATGCACCACTCAGTGTGCTGAACCCCAAACGTCGTTTGTGGATGTTGTGAACATCGGACATACACGTTTTGATAACTACGTGATAGTTCAGTTAAACAGTTTAGAGTTGAGGCACCAAAGACTTTTTCGAAACGTCGCGGAACATATGAGATGTTTCGAGGTCTGAAATTGGGATTTCAGGCTCGTGCCCACGTCAAGAGGTATAAGACCTCCGACGATTTTCTTAGCCTGCAAACTAAGGAAGAAAAGCTCAATTGTTGAGCTTGTGCTCAGATTGTCTGAGTGCAACAATCACTTAAATCAAGTGGGAGTTGATCTTCCAGATGAGATAGTGATGTTTCTCCAAAGTCATTGCCACCAAGCTGCTAGAGCTTCGTGATGAACTATAACATATCAAGGATAGAGATGATGATCTTTGAGGTATTCGTGATGTTTGACATCGCGAAAGTAGAAATCAAGAAGGAGCATCAATTGTTGATGGTTGGTGAAACCACTAGTTTCAAGAAGGGCAAGGGAAAGAAGGGATACTTCATGAAACGGCAAATCAGCTGCTGCACCAATGAAGAAACCCGAGGTTGAACCCAAACCCGAGACTAAGTGCTTCTGTAATAAGGGGAACAACCACTGGAGCAGGATTACCCTAGATACTTGGTAGATGAGAAGGCTGGCAAGGTCGATAGAAGTATATTGGATATACATTATGTTAATGTGTACTTTACTAGTACTCCTAGTAGCACCAGGGTATTAGATACCGGTTCGGTTGCTAAGTGTTAGTAACTCGAAATAAAAGCTACGGAATAAAACGGAGACTAGCTAAAGGTGAGCTGACGATATGTGTTGGAAGTGTTTCCAAGTTTGATGTGATCTAACATCGCACGCTCCCTCTACCATCAAGATTAGTATTAAACCTGAATGAGTGCTCTTGCACCTAAAGGAATGGTTTATTGAATCTCGGTCGTAGTGATACACATTTTCATGCCAAAAGATATAAGATAGTAATGATAGTACCACTTACTTGTGGCACTGCCATGTAAGTCATAATGGTATAAAACGCATGAAGAAGCTCCATGTTGATGGATCTTTGGACTCACTCGTTTTTGAAAAGTTTGAGACATGCGAACCATGTCTATTGGTGTATATGCATGAAGAAACTCCATGCAAATGGACCGTTCGGACTCACTTGATTTTGAATCACTTGAGATATGCAAATCATACCACATAGGCAAGATGACTGAAAAGCCTCGGTTTCAATAAGATGGAACAAGATAGCAACTTGTTGGAAGTAACACATTTTGATGTGTGCAGTCCAATAAATGCTGAGGCATGCAGTGAGTATCGTTATGTTCTTACTTCACAGATGATTTGAGTAGATGTTGAGAATATTTACTTGATGAAACACAACTCTGAATTATTGAATGGTTCAAGTAATTTCAGAGTGAAGTAGAAGATCATTGTGACAAGAGGATAAAATGTCTATGATACGATCATAGAGATGAATATCTGAGTTACGAGTTTTGGCACACAATTAAGACATTGTGGAAATTGTTTCGCAATTAATACCGCCTGGAACACCATAGTGTGATGGTGTGTCCGAACATCATAGTTACACCCTATTGGATATGGTGTGTACCATGATGTCTCTTATCGAATTACCACTATCGTTCATGGGTTAGGCATTAGAGACAACCACATTCACTTTAAATAGGGCACCACATAATTCCGTTGAGACGACACCGTTTGGAGAAACCTAAGTTGTCGTTTCTTAAAGGTTTGGGGCTGTGACGCTTATGTGAAAAAGTTTCAGGATTGATAAGCTCGAACCCAAAGCGGATAAAATACATCTTCATAGGACACCCAGAACAGTTGGGTATACCTCCTAATTCAGATCCGAAAGCAATATGAATTGTTTCTAGAATCGGGTCCTTTCTCGAGGAAAGGTTTCTCTCGAAAGAGTTGAGTGGGAGGATGGTGGAGACTTGATGAGGTTATTGAACCATCACTTCAACCAGTGTGTAGCAGGGCACAGGAAGTTGTTCCCGTGGCACCTACACCAATTGAAGTGGAAGCTTATGATATTGATCATGAAGTTTCGGATCAAATCACTACCGTACCTCGTAGGGTGACAAGGATACGTACTACTTCAGAGTGGTACGGTAATCCTGTCTTGGAAGTCATGTTGCTGGACAACAATGAACCTACGAGCTATGGAGAAGCGATGGTGGGCCCGGATTCCGATAAATGGCTTGAGGCCATAAAATCCGAGAAAGGATCCATGTATGAAAACAAAGTGTAGACTTTGGCAGAACGGCTCGATGGTCGTAAGGCAAATGAGTACAGATGGATTTCAAAAGGAAGACGGACAATGATGGTAAATGTCACCATTAAGAAAGCTCGACTTGTCGTTAAGATGTTTTCCGACAAGTTCAAGGAGTTGACTACGATGAGATTTTCTCACTGGTAGCGATGCTAAGAGTCTGTTGGAATTATATTAGCGATTACTGCATTATTTATGAAATCTTGCAGATAGGATGTCAAAACATTGTTTCCTCGACGATTTTCTTGAGGAAAGGTTGTATGTGATACAACCGGAAGGTTTTGTCAATCCCAAAAGATGCTAATAAGTATGCAAAGCTCCAGCAATCCTTCTAAGGACTGGAGTGAGCATCTCGGAGTTGGAATGTGTGCTTTGATGATGATCAAAGATTTTGGGTTTGTACAAAGTTTATGAGAAACTTGTATTTCCAAAGAAGTGAGTGGGAGCACTATAGAATTTCTGATGAGTATATGTAGTTGACATATTGATGATCAGAGATGATGTAGAATTTCTAGAAAGCATATAGGGTTATTTGAAAGGTGTTTTTCAATAGAAAACCTGGATTAAGCTACTTGAACATTGAGGATCAAGATCTATGAGGATGGATCAAAACGCTTAATGGTACTTTCAAATGAGCACATACCTTGACATGATCTTGAAGGTGTTCAAGATGGACCAGTCAAAGAAGGAGTTCTTGCCTGAGTTGTAAGGTACGAAGTTAAGACTTAAAGCTCGACCACGGCAGAATAGAGAGAAAGGACGAAGGTCGTCCCCTATGCTTAAGACGTAGGCTCTTCGGTATGCTATGCTGTGTACCGCACCTGAAGTGTGCCTTGCCATGAGTCGGTTAAGGGGTACAAGAGTGATCCAAGAAAGGCTCACAGGACAGCGGTCAAAGTTATCCTTAGTAACTAGTGGACTAAGGAATTTTCTCGATTATGGAGGTGGTAAAAGTGTTCGTCGTAAAGGTTACGTCGATGCAAGCTTAACACCTATCTGGATAGCTCTGAGTAGAGAGACCGGATACATATAATGGAGCAATAATTTAGAATAGCTCAAAGTAGAACAGTTATTTGGAATAGCTCCAAATAGAGCGTGGTAGCTGCATCTAGGAGATGACATAGAGATTTGTAAAGCACACACGGATCTGAAAGGTTCAGACCCGTTGACTAAAACCTCTCTCACAAGCAACATGATCAAACATAAAACTCATTGAGTGTTAATCACATAGTGATGTGAACTAGACTACTGACTCTAGTAAACTCTTGGGTATTAGTCACTGTTGGGGAACGTAGCAGAAATTCAAAAAATTTCCTACGTAACACCAAGATCTATCTATGGAGAGACCAGCAACAAGTAGAAAGGGGAGTGCATCTACATACCCTTGTAGATCGCTAAGCGGAAGCGTTCAAGTGAACGGGGTTGATGGAGTCGTACTCGTCGTGATTCAAATCACCGATGATCTAGTGCCGAACGGACAGCACCTCCGCGTTCAACACACGTACAGCTCGACGATGTCTCCCACGCCTTGATCCAGCAAGGAGAGAGGGAGAGGTTGAGGAAGACTCCATCCAGCAGCAGCACAATGGCGTGGTGGTGATGGAGGAGCGTGGCAATCCTGCAGGGCTTCGCCAAGCACCTACGGGAGAGGAGGAGGTGTCACGGGAGGGAGGGAGGCGCCAAGGGCTCAGGTATGGATGCCCTCCCTCCCCTCCACTATATATAGGGGTAGGGGAGAGGGGGGAGGCGCAGCCTTGCCCCCTCCTCCAAGGAAGGGGTGCGGCTAAGAGGGGGGGAGGAGTCCATCCTCCCCAAGGCACCTCGGAGGTGCCTTCCCCCTTGAGGACTCTCCCCTTTTTCCTATATCTTGGCGCATGGGCCTCTAGGGGCTGGTGCCCTTGGCCCATGTAGGCCAAGGCGCACCCCCTACAGCCCATGTGCCCCCCCCGGGGCAGGTGGCCCCACCCGGTGGGCCCCCGGGACCCTTCCGGTGGTCCCGGTACAATACCGATGACCCCGAAACTTGTCCCGATGGCCGAAACAGGACTTCCTATATATAAATCTTTACCTCCGGACCATTCCGGAACTCCTCGTGACGTCCGGGATCTCATCCGGGACTCCGAACAACATTCGGTAACCACATACAAGCTTCCTTTATAACCCTAGCGTCATCGAACCTTAAGTGTGTAGACCCTACGGGTTCGGGAGACATGCAGACATGACCGAGATGTTCTCCGGTCAATAACCAACAGCGGGATCTGGATACCCATGTTGGCTCCCACATGTTCCACGATGATCTCATCGGATGAACCACGATGTCAAGGACTCAATCAATCCCGTATACAATTCCCTTTGTCTAACGGTATGGTACTTGCCCGAGATTCGATCGTCGGTATACCGATACCTTGTTCAATCTCGTTACCGGCAAGTCTCTTTACTCGTTCCGTAACACATCATCCCGTGATCAACCCCTTGGTCACATTGTGCACATTATGATGATGTCCTACCGAGTGGGCCCAGAGATACCTCTCCGTTCACACGGAGTGACAAAATCCCAATCTCGATTCGTGCCAACCCAACAGACACTTTCAGAGATACCTGTAGTGTACCTTTATAGCCACCCAGTTACGTTGTGACGTTTGGCACACCCAAAGCACTCCTACGGTATCCGGGAGTTGCACAATCTCATGGTCTAAGGAAATGATACTTGACATTAGAAAAGCTTTAGCATACGAACTACATGATCTTGTGCTAGGCTTAGGATTGGGTCTTGTCCATCACATCATTCTCCTAATGATGTGATCCCGTTATCAACGACATCCAATGTCCATGGTCAGGAAACCGTAACCATCTATTGATTAACGAGCTAGTCAACTAGAGGCTTACTAGGGACATGGTGTTGTCTATGTATCCACACATGTATCTGAGTTTCCTATCAATACAATTCTAGCATGGATAATAAACGATTATCATGAACAAGGAAATATAATAATAATCAATTTATTATTGCCTCTAGGGCATATTTCCAACAGTCTCCCACTTGTACTAGAGTCAATAATCTAGTTCACATCGATATGTGATTAACACTCAAGGTCACATCCCCATGTGACTAACACCCAAAGAGTTTACTAGAGTCAATAATCTAGTTCACATTTACCATGTGATTAACACTCGATGAGTTCTGGGTTTGATCATGTTATGCTTGTGAGAGAGGTTATAGTCAACGGGTCTGAACCTTTCAGATCCGTGTGTGCTTTACAAATCTCTATGTCATCTCCTAGATGCAGCTACCACGTTATATTTGGAGCTATTCCAAATAACTGTTCTACTTGGAGCTATTCTAAATTGTTGCTCCATTATACGTATCCGGTATCTCTACTCAGAGCTATCCGGATAGGTGTTAAGCTTGCATCGACGTAACCCTTTACGACGAACTCTTTTACCACCTCCATAATTGAGAAAATTCCTTAGTCCACTAGTTACTAAGGATAACTTTGACCGCTGTCCTGTGATCCATTCTTGGATCACTCTTGTACCCCTTGACTGACTCATGGCAAGGCACACTTCAGGTGCGGTACACAGCATAGCATACTGTAGAGCCTACATCTTATGCATAGGGGACGACCTTAGTCCTTTCTCTCTATTCTGCCATGGTCGAGCTTTAAGTCTTAACTTCATACCTTACAACTCAGGCAAGAACTCCTTCTTTGACTGATCCATCTTGAACACCTTCAAGATCACGTCAAGGCATGTGCTCATTTGAAAGTACTATTAAGCGTTTTGATCTATCCTTATAGGTCTTGATGCTCAATGTTCAAGTAGCTTAATCCAGGTTTTCTATTGAAAAACACCTTTCAAATAACCCTATATGCTTTCCAGAAATTCTACGTCATTTCTGATCATTAATATGTCAACAACATATACTCATCAGAAATTCTATAGTGCTCCCACTCACTTCTTTGGAAATACAAGTTTCTCATAAACTTTGTATAAACCCAAAACTTTGATCATCTTATCAAAGCATACATTCCAACTCCGAGATGCTCACTCCAGTCCTCAGAAGGATTGCTGGAGCTTTGCATACTTATTAGCATATTTCAGGATAGACAAAACCTTCCGGTTGTATCACATACAACCTTTCCTCAAGAATCGTCGAGGAAACAATGTTTTGACATCCTATCTGCAAGATTTCATAAATAATGCAGTAATTGCTAATATAATTCCAACAGACTCTTAGCATCGCTACGAGTGAGAAAGTCTCATCGTAGTCAACTCCTTGAACTTGTCGAAAAACATCTTAACGACAAGTCGAGCTTTCTCAATGGTGACACTTACCATCATTGTCTGTCTTCCTTTCAAAATCCATCTGCACTCAACAGCCTTACGACCATCGAGTTGTTCTGCCAAAGTCTACACTTTGTTTTCATACATGGATCCTATCTCGGATTTTATGGTTTCTAACCATTTGTCGGAATTTGGGCCCACCATCGCTTCTCCATAGCTCGTAGGTTCATTGTTGTCTAGCAACATGACCTTCAAGACAGGATTACTGTACCACTCTGAAGTAGTACGTATCCTTGTCACCCTACGAGGTTCGGTAGTGACTTGATCCGAAACTTCATGATCACTATCATAAGCTTCCACTTCAATTGGTGTAGGTGCCACAGGAACAACTTCCTGTGCCCTGCTACACACTTGTTGAAGTGACGGTTCAATAACCTCATCAAGTCTCCACCATCCTCCCACTCAATTCTTTCGAGAGAAACTTTTCCTCGAGAAAGGACCCGATTCTAGAAACAATCCCTTATTGCTTTCGAATCTGAGACAGGAGGTATACCCAACTGTTTTGGGTGTCCTATGAAGATGCATTTATCCGCTTTGGGTTCGAGCTTATCAGCCTGAAACTTTTTCACATAAGCGTCGCAGCCCCAAACTTTTAAGAAATGACAGCTTAGGTTTCTCTAAACCATAGTTCATACGATGTCATCTCATCGGAATTACGTGGTGCCCTATTTAAAGTGAATGTGGTTGTCTCTAATGCCTAACCCATAAACTATAGTGGTACTTCGATAAGAGACATCATGGTATGCATCATATCCAATAGGGTGCAGTTATGATGTTCGGACACACCATCACACTATGGTGTTCCAGGCTGTATTAGTTGTGAAACTATTTCCACAATGTCTTAATTCTGTGCCAAACTCGTAATTCAGATATTCATCTCTATGATCATATCATAGATATTTTATCCTCTTGTCACGACGATCTTTCAACTTCACCCTGAAATTACTTGAACCTTTCAATAATTCAGACTCGTGATTCATCAAGTAAATATACTCAACATCTACTCGAATCATCTGTGAAGTAAGAACATAACGATATTCACCGCATGCCTCAGCACTCATTGGACTGCACACATCAAAATGTGTTACTTCCAACAAGTTGCTATCTTGTTCCATCTTACTGAAAACGAGGCTTTTCAGTCATCTTGCCCATGTGGTATGATTTGCATGTCCCAAGTGATTCAAAATCAAGTGAGTCAAAAACGGTCCATTTGCATGGAGTTTCTTCATGCATATACACCAATAGACATGGTTCGCATGTCTTTTCAAAAACGAGTGAGCCCAAAGATCCATCAATATGGAGCTTCTTCATGCGTTTTATACCGATATGACTTACGTGGCAGTGCCACAAGTAGGTGGTACTATCATTACTATCTTTTGGCATGAACATGTGTATCACTACGATCGAGATTTAATAAACCATTCATTTTAGGTGTAAGACCATTGAAGGTATTATTCAAATAAACAGAGTAACCATTATTCTCCTTAAATGAATAACCGTATTGCGATAGACATAATCCAATCATGTCTATGCTCAACGCAAACACCAATCTCGATGGTAGAGGGAGCGTGTGATGCTTGATCATATCAACGTTGGAAACACTTCCAACACATATCGTCATCTCACGTTTAGCTAGTCTCCGTTTATTCCGTAGCCTTTTGTTTCGAGTTACTAACACTTAGCAACCGAACCGGTATCTAATACCCTGGTGCTACTAGGAGTACTAGCAAAGTACACATTAACACAATGTATATCCAATATACTTCTATCGACCTTGCCAGCCTTCTTATCTACCAAGTATCTAGGGTAATTCTGCTCTAGTGGTTGTTCCCCTTATTACAGAAGCACTTAGTCTCGGGTTTGGGTTTTACCTTGGGTTTCTTCACTAGAGCAGCAGCTGATTTGCCGTTTCATGAAGTATCCCTTCTTGCCCTTGCCCTTCTTGAAACTTAGTGGTTTCACCAACCATCAACAATTGATGCTCCTTCTTGATTTCTACTTTCGCGGTGTCAAACATCGCGAATACCTCAAGGATCATCATATCTATCCCTGATATGTTATAGTTCATCACGAAGCTCTAACAGCTTGGTGGCAATGACTTTGGAGAACCATCACTGTCTTATCTGGAAGATCAACTCCCACTCGATTCAAATGATTGTTGTACTCAGACAATCTAAGCACAAGCTCAACAATTGAGCTTTTCTCCTTAGTTTGCAGGTTAAGAAAGTCATCGGAGGTCTTATACCTCTTGACATGGGCACGAGCCTGAAATCCCAATTTCAGCCCTCAAAACATCTCATATGTTTCGCGATGTTTCAAAAACGTCTTTGGTGCCTCAACTCTAAACCGTTTAACTGAACTATCACGTAGTTATCAAAACGTGTATGTCAGATGTTCGCAACAACCACAGACAACGTTCGAGGTTCAGCACACTGAGCGGTGCATTAAGGACATAAGCCTTCTATGAAGCAATGAGGACAATCCTCAGTTTACGGACCTAGTCCGCATAATTGCTACTATCAACTTTCAACTAATTTTTTCTCTAGGAACATATCTAAACAGTAGAACTATAGCGTGAGCTACGACATAATTTGCAAAAACCTTTTGACTATGTTCAGGATAATTAAGTTCATCTTATGAACTCCCACTCCGATAGACATCCCTCTAGTCATCTAAGTGATTACATGATCCGAGTCAAACTAGGCCGTGTCCGATCATCACGTGAGACGGACTAGTCATCATCGGTGAACATCTTCATGTTGATCGTATCTTCTATACGACTCATGCTCGACCTTTCGTTCTCCGTGTTCCGAGGCCATGTCTGTACATGCTAGGCTCGTCAAGTTAACCCTAAGTGTTTCGCGTGTGTTCCGAGGCCATGTCTGTACATGCTAGGCTCGTCAACACCCGTTGTATTTGAACGTCTGAATAAAACACCCGATCATCACGTGATGTTTTGAAACAGCGAACTGTCGCAACGGTGCACAGTTAGGGGAGAACACTTCTTGAAATTGTTGTAAGGGATCCTCTTATTTACTACCGTCGTTCTAAGCAAATAAGATGTATAAACATGATAAACATCACATGCAATCAAATAGTGACATGATATGGCCATCATCACTTTGCTCCTTTTGATCTCCATCTTCGGGGCTCCATGATCATCATCGTCACCGGCATGACACCATGATCTCCATCATCATGATCTCCATCATCGTGTCTTCATGAAGTTGCCTCGCCAACTATTACTTCTACTACTATGGCTAACGGTTAGCAATAAAGTAAAGTAATTACATGACGTTTAAGTTGACACGCAGGTCACAAATAAATAAAGACAACTCCTATGGCTCCTGCCGGTTGTCATACTCATCGACATGCAAGTCGTGATTCCTATTACAAGAACATGATCAATCTCATACATCACATATATCATTCATCACATCCTTTTTGGCCATATCACATCACATAGCATACCCTGCAAAAACAAGTTAGACGTCCTCTAATTGTTGTTTGCATGTTTTACGTGGCTGCTATGGGTTTCTAGCAAGAACGTTTCTTACCTACGCATGAACCACAACGTGATATGCCAATTGCTATTTACCCTTCATAAGGACCCTTTTCATCGAATCCGATCCGACTAAAGTGGGAGAGACAGACACCCGCCAGCCACCTTATGCAACTAGTGCATGTTTGTCGGTGGAACCGGTCTCACGTAAGCGTACGTGTAAGGTTGGTCCGGGCCGCTTCATCCCACGATGCCGCCGAATCAAGATAAGACTAGTAACGGCAAGCATATTGAACAATATCGACGCCCACAACTACTTTGTGTTCTACTCGTGCAAAGAATCTACGCAATAGACCTAGCTCTAATACCACTGTTGGGGAACGTAGCAGAAATTCAAAAATTTTCCTACGTAACACCAAGATCTATCTATGGAGAGACCAGCAACAAGTAGAAAGGGGAGTGCATCTACATACCCTTGTAGATCGCTAAGCGGAAGCGTTCAAGTGAACGGGGTTGATGGAGTCGTACTCGTCGTGATTCAAATCACCGATGATCTAGTGCCGAACGGACAGCACCTCCGCGTTCAACACACGTACAGCTCGACGATGTCTCCCACGCCTTGATCCAGCAAGGAGAGAGGGAGAGGTTGAGGAAGACTCCATCCAACAGCAGCACAACGGCGTGGTGGTGATGGAGGAGCGTGGCAATCCTGCAGGGCTTCGCCAAGCACCTACGGGAGAGGAGGAGGTGTCACGGGAGGGAGGGAGGCGCCAAGGGCTCAGGTATGGATGCCCTCCCTACCCTCCACTATATATAGGGGTAGGGGAGAGGGGGGAGGCGCAGCCTTGCCCCCTCCTCCAAGGAAGGGGTGCGGCTAAGAGGGGGGGAGGAGTCCATCCTCCCCAAGGCACCTCGGAGGTGCCTTCCCCCTTGAGGACTCTCCCCTTTTTCCTATATCTTGGCGCATGGGCCTCTAGGGGCTGGTGCCCTTGGCCCATGTAGGCCAAGGCGCACCCCCTACAGCCCATGTGCCCCCCCGGGGCAGGTGGCCCCACCCGGTGGGCCCCCGGGACCCTTCCGGTGGTCCCGGTACAATACCGATGACCCCGAAACTTGTCCCGATGGCCGAAACAGGACTTCCTATATATAAATCTTTACCTCCGGACCATTCCGGAACTCCTCGTGACGTCCGGGATCTCATCCGGGACTCCGAACAACATTCGGTAACCACATACAAGCTTCCTTTATAACCCTAGCGTCATCGAACCTTAAGTGTGTAGACCCTACGGGTTCGGGAGACATGCAGACATGACCGAGATGTTCTCCAGTCAATAACCAACAGCGGGATCTGGATACCCATGTTGGCTCCCACATGTTCCACGATGATCTCATCGGATGAACCACGATGTCAAGGACTCAATCAATCCCGTATACAATTCCCTTTGTCTAACGGTATGGTACTTGCCCGAGATTCAATCGTCGGTATACCGATACCTTGTTCAATCTCGTTACCGGCAAGTCTCTTTACTCGTTCCGTAACACATCATCCCGTGATCAACCCCTTGGTCACATTGTGCACATTATGATGATGTCCTACCGAGTGGTCCCAGAGATACCTCTCCGTTCACACAGAGTGACAAAATCCCAATCTCGATTCGTGCCAACCCAACAGACACTTTCAGAGATACCCGTAGTGTACCTTTATAGCCACCCAGTTACGTTGTGACGTTTGGCACACCCAAAGCACTCCTACGGTATCCGGGAGTTGCACAATCTCATGGTCTAAGGAAATGATACTTGACATTAGAAAAGCTTTAGCATACGAACTACATGATCTTGTGCTAGGCTTAGGATTGGGTCTTGTCCATCACATCATTCTCCTAATGATGTGATCCCGTTATCAACGACATCCAATGTCCATGGTCAGGAAACCGTAACCATCTATTGATTAACGAGCTAGTCAACTAGAGGCTTACTAGGGACATGGTGTTGTCTATGTATCCACACATGTATCTGAGTTTCCTATCAATACAATTCTAGCATGGATAATAAACGATTATCATGAACAAGGAAATATAATAATAATCAATTTATTATTGCCTCTAGGGCATATTTCCAACAGTCACATGGCGATGTGACCTGTGAGTGTTAATCACATGGCGATGTGAACTAGATTATTGACTCTAGTGCAAGTGGGAGACTGTTGGAAATATGCCCTAGAGGCAATAATAAAAGTATTATTATTATATTTCCTTGTTCATGATAATTGCCTTTTATTCATGCTATAATTGTATTATCCGGAAATCGTAATACACGTGTGAATACATAGACCACAATATGTCCCTAGTGAGCCTCTAGTTGACTAGCTCGTTGTGATCAACAGATAGTCATGGTTTCCTGGCTATGGACATTGGATGTCGTTGATAACGGGATCACATCATTAGGAGAATGATGTGATGGACAAGACCCAATCCTAAGCATAGCACAAAGATCGTGTAGTTCGTTTGCTAGAGCTTTGCCAATGTCAAGTATCTCTTCCTTTGACCATGAGAGCGTGTAACTCCTGGATACCGTAGGAGTGCTTTGGGTGTATCAAACGTCACAACGTAACTGGGTGACTATAAAGGTGCACTACAGGTATCTCCGAAAGTATCTATTGTTTTATGCGGATCGAGACTGGGATTTGTCACTCCGTGTAAACGGAGAGGTATCTCTGGGCCCACTCGGTAGGACATCATCATATGCACAATGTGACCAAGGAGTTGATCACGGGATGATGTGTTACAGAACGAGTAAAGAGACTTGCCGGTAACGAGATTGAACAAGGTATCGGTATACCGACGATCGAATCTCGGGCAAGTAAAATACCGCTAGACAAAGGGAATTGTATACGGGATCGATTGAGTCCTTGACATCGTGGTTCATCTGATGTGATCATCGTGGAACATGTGGGAGCCAACATGGGTATCCAGATCCCGCTGTTGGTTATTGACCGGAGAACGTCTCGGTCATGTCTGCATGTCTCCCGAACCCGTAGGGTCTACACACTTAAGGTTCGATGACGCTAGGGTTATAAAGGAAGCTTGTATGTGGTTACCGAATGTTGTTCGGAGTCCCGGATGAGATCCCGGACGTCACGAGGAGTTCCGGAATGGTCCGGAGGTAAAGATTTATATATAGGAAGTCCTGTTTCGGCCATCGGGACAAGTTTCGGGGTCATCGGTATTGTACCGGGACCACCGGAAGGGTCCCGGGGGCCCACCGGGTGGGGCCACCTGCCCCGGGGGGCCACATGGGCTGTAGGGGGTGCGCCTTGGCCTACATGGGCCAAGGGCACCAGCCCCAAGAGGCCCATGCGCCTAGGGAACCCTAGAGGGAAGAGTCCTCAAGGGGGAAGGCACCTCCGAGGTGCCTTGGGGAGGATGGACTCCTCCCCCCCTCTTGGCCGCCGCACCAGATGCCATCTGGAGGCTGGCCGCCGCCCCTTGGGGTGGGAAACCCTAAAGGGGGCGCAACCCTCCCCTTCCCCTATATATATGAGGCCTAGGGGCTGCCCATAAGACGCGATTTGATCTCTCGTTGGTGCAGCCCTGCCCCTCTCCCTCCTCCTCCTCTCCCATGGTGCTTGGCGAAGCCCTGCTGGATTGCCACGCTCCTCCACCACCACCACGCTGTTGTGCTGCTGTTGGATGGAGTCTTCCTCAACCTCCCCCTCTCTCCTTGCTGGATCAAGGCGTGGGAGACGTCACCGGGCTGTACGTGTGTTGAACGCGGAGGTGCCGTCCGTTCGGCACTTGATCATCGGTGATTTGAATCACGACGAGTATGACTCCATCAACCCCGTTCACTTGAACGCTTCCGCTTAGCGATCTACAAGGGTATGTAGATGCACTCTCTTTCTACTCGTTGCTGGTCTCTCCATAGATAGATCTTGGTGACACGTAGGAAAATTTTGAATTTCTGCTACGTTCCCCAATAGTATGAACTATGGTTTGGCCAGAAACCTAAGCTGTCGTTTCTTAAAGTTTGAGGTTGTGATGCTTATGTGAAAAAGCTTCACCCTGATAAGCTCGAACCCAAATCGGAGAAATGTGTCTTCATAGGATACCCAAAAAGGAGACTGTTGGGTACACCTTCTATCACAGACCCGAACGAAAGATCTTTGTTGCCAAGAATGGATCCTTTGTAGAGAAGGAGTTTCTATCGAAAGAAGTGAGTGGGAGGAAAGTAGAACTTGATGAGGTAATTGTACATTCTCCCGATTTGGAAAGTAGTTTATCACAGAAATCAGTTGCAGTGATTCCTACACCAATTAGTAAGGAAGCTAATGATGATGATCATGAAACTTCGGATCAAGTTGCTACCGAACCTCGTAGGTCAACCAGAGTACGATTTGCACCAGAGTGGTACGGTAATCCTGTTCTAGACATCATGTTACTTGACCATGATGAACCTACGAACTTATGAGGAAGCGATGATGAGCCTAGATTCCACAAAATGGCTTGAGGCCATGAAATCTGAGATGGGATCCATGTATGAGAAAAAAGTGTGGACTTTGGTTGACTTGCCCGATGACCGGCAAGCCATTAAGAATAAATGGATCTTTAAGAGGAAGACGAACACTGATGGTAGTGTTACTATCTACAAAGTTTGAATTGTCGCAAAAGGTTTTCGACAAGTTCAAGGTGTTGACTACGATGAGATTTTCTCACTCGTATCAATGCTTAAGTCTGTCCGAATCATGTTAGCAATTGCCGCATTTTATGAAATCTGGCAGATGGATATCAAAACTACATTCCTTAATGGATTTATTAAAGAAGAGTTGCATGTGATGCAACCAGAAGGGTTTGTCAATCCTTAAGGTGCCGACAAAATGTGCAAGCTCCAGCGATCCATCTATGGACTGATGCAAGTAACTCAGAGTTGGAATATATGCTTTGATGAGTTGATCAAAGCATGTAGTTTTATACAGACTTGCGATGAAGCCTCTCTTTACAAGTAAGTGAGTGGGAGCACTACAACCTTTCTGATAAGTATATGTGAATGACATATTGTTGATCAGAAATGATGTAGAATTTTCTGGAAAGCTTAAAGGAGTATTTGAAAGGAGTTTTTCAAAGAAATACCTCGGTGAAGCTGCTTACATATTGAGCATCGAGATCTATAGAGATAGATCAAGACGCTTGATAAGATTTTTCAATGAGTATATACCTTGACAAGATTTTGGAGTACTTCAAAACGGAATAGTCAAAGAAGAAGTTCTTGCCTGTGTTGCAAGGTGTGAAGTTGAGTAAGACTCAAAACCTGACCACGGCAGAAAATAGAGAAAGAATGAAAGTCATTCCCTATGCCTCAGCCATAGGTTCTATAAAGTATACCATGCTGTATACCAGACCTGTTGTGTATCTTTCCATGAGTTTGGCAATGGGGTATAATAGTGATCCAGGAGTAGATCACTGACAACGGTCAAAATTATCCTTAAAGGTCTAAGGAAATATTTCTCGGATATGGAGGTGATAAAGAGTTCGTCGTAAAGAGTTACATCGATGCAAGCTTTGACACCGATCTGGATGACTCTGAGTCTCGATCTAGATACATATTGAAAGTAGGAGTAATTAGCTAGAGTAGCTCCATGTAGAGTATTGTAGACATAAAAATTTGCAAAATACATTCGGCTTTGAATGTGGCAGACCCGTTGACTAAATTTCTCTCACAAGCAAAACATGATCACACCTTATTACTCTTGGGTGTTAATCACATAGCGATGTGAACTATATTATTGACTCTAGTAAACCCTTTGAGTGTTGGTCACATGGCGATGGGTATTAATCACATAAAGATGTGAACTATTGGTGTTAAATCACATGGCAATGTGAACTAGATTATTGACTCTAGTGCAAGTGGGAGACTGAAGGAAATATGCCCTAAAGGCAATAATAAAGTTGTTATTTATATTTCCTTATATCATGATAAATGTTTATTATTCATGCTAGAATTGTATTAACTGGAAATTTAGTACATGTGTGAATACATTGACAAACAGAGTGTCCCTAGTAAACCTCTACTAGACTAGCTCGTTAATCAAAGATGGTTAAGTTTCCTAGCCATAGACATGTGTTGTCATTTGATAAACGAGATCACATCATTAGGAGAATGATGTGATGGACAAGACCCATCCATTAGCTTAGCATAATGATCGTTAAGTTTTATTGCTATTGCTTTCTTCATGACTTATACATATTCCTCTGACTATGAGATTATGCAACTCCCGTATACCGGAGGAACACCTTATGTGCTATCAAATTTCACAACGTAATTGGGTGATTATAAAGATGCTCTACAAGTGTCTCCGAAGGTGTTTGTTGGGTTGGCATAGATCGAGATTAGGATTTGCCACTCCATGTATCGGAGATGTATCTCTGGGCCCTCTCGGTAATACACATCACTATAAGCCTTGCAAGCAATGTGACTAATGAGTTTGTTACGGGATGATGCATTAGGGACAAGTAAAGAGACCTGCCGGTAACGAGATTGAACTAGGTATGATGATACCGACGATTGAAACTCGGACAAGTAACATACCGATGACAAAGGGAATGACGTATGTTGTTATGCGGTTTGACCGATAAGGATCTTCGTAGAACATGTAGGAGCCAATATGAGCATCCAGGTTCCACTATTGGTTATTGACCAGAGATGTGTCTCGGTCATGTCTACATAGTTCCCGAACCCGTAGGGTCCGCACGCTTAACGTTCGATGATGATTTGTATTATGAGTTATGTGATTTGATGACCGAAGATTGTTCGGAGTCCCGGATGAGATCACAGACATGACGAGGAGTCTCGAAATGGTCTATAGGTAAAGATTCATATATTGGAAGGCTATATTCAGACATCGGAATGGTTCTGAGTGATTCGGGTATTTTTCGGAGTACCGGAGAGTTACAAGAATTCGTCAGGGGAAGTTAATGGGCCTTATTGGGCTTTAGTGGAGAGAGGGAAGAAGGGCCACGAGGTGGCGCGTGCCTCCCCCCTACCCAAACCAAATTGGACAAGGGGTGGGGGCGCATTCCCCCCTTTCCTTCTCCTCTCCCTCCTTTCCTTCTTTCCCACTCAAAAAGGAAAGGGAATCCTACTAGGACTTGAGAGTCCTAGTAGGACTCCCTACACTTGGCGCGCCCCTAGGAGGGCCAGCCTCTCTCCGTCCCTCCTTTATATACGTGGGCAGGGGCACCCCAAAGGCACTCCAAGATTTTTCTTAGCCGTGTGTGGTGCCCCCCTCCATAGTTACACACCTCGGTCATATCGTCGTAGTGCTTAGGCGAAGCCCTACGCCGGTAACTTCATGATCACCATCACCATGCCGTCGTGCTGATGGAAATCTCCCTCGTCCTCAACTGGATCAAGAGCTCGAGGGATGTCATCGTGCTAAACGTGTGCTGAACACAGAGGTGCCGTACATTCGGTACTTGGATCGGTTGGATCGTGAAGACGTTCGACTACATCAATCGCGTTACTAAACGCTTCCGCTTTCTGTCTACGAGGGTACATGGACACACTCTCCCTGCTCATTGCTATGCTTTTCCTAGATAGATCTTGCATGATCATAGGAAATTTTTGAATTACTACGTTCCCTGACAGTGCGGCCTCTAGTGCCAACTTGATGCTTGTGAGCTTTTTGTACATTGAAGTCTTTTATTTGAGAATCTTCCAGTGGCGACAATTTTGACGAAACTACGTGTCACATTGTACGTCAATAGTAGTATCGAAAGATCAAGTGTCATCAATGTTGACCAACATCTGACTTTCCACCGACGGGACAAGACACCGGGGGCCACTAGCTGCATAGCCTTGTCAGAAGAAGAAACCTCCAAACAGCTCACAAGAGTGACATAGATAAATAATATATCATCCTGGAAGAGCTCAAGGGAGCCAACATTGCCAACAAGTCTAAGGAGATTCAACACCACGAAGGAAGTATAACCATACGACGAAGGAACCGGCAGCTCATTGCTTGAGAAGGTGTGTTAAAGAAGCAAAAAAGGTTGACCATCCAATAAAGCCTTTGAGATTGGCAGAAGCTCGCCGAAACTGCTAAGAAGTCCCAGATGCTGAGGACGGGAATCATGTCATTTCAAAAGGTGAATTGATAGAAAGTGTGTATCTCACATTAGGAAATGGAGGAAAAGAAGTGTACCACCGAAGAATGATATGAAGGGAGTCTATAAATAGGAAAAGGAGAATCTGCTTTGCTCCTATGCCTAACCACCAAGACCAATATAGGAGTAAAACTAAAGATTTCCGACAAACTCACCGCAAGGGAAAGAAGGCCACGAAGAAGAAACAAGCATAAGGTATATAAAGGATTTCTTTGAGATTTTTATAATTGAACTCACTTCAAAGTGTTAATGACACTTTGAGCAAAGTATGCCGAGATGAGCTAAGATTGCGATAGTTCATCTTCTTTCACCGATTCCACAAAGATAGTAATTTTCATGGATTGTGTTCAAACAGTTTTTCCAATCCCTACGACCCTATGTGCAATGATGGACAAGAATGTATCATGAAAACAATATGTTTGGTGAGGTCCATCCACCAAATACCTACTCCCTCCTTTCTAAAATATTAGGCGTGCTTTACCTTTTCTGATCTTCATCCCACAAGTTTTGACTATATTTTCACTTATTATATGTATACATAATTAGTATAAATACATATGCAATATCTTTTTTGTAAGATAAATACGGTGATATGATTTATATATGTTGACTCCATTTACTTTGGTATATATTAATGTCATGCAAAGTCAAACGCATCTTAAATTTGGGAAGGAGGGAGTTTCATTGTTTTTAGGTCGAATTGATGAAATTAGTTTGATGCTCCTCCCGTTGTTGTGTCCCACATCCATATGGCTATGTGCTAGTACTTGTCTTGCGATTGGATGCCATGACAGATAGGGATGTAAACCGGGTTCTGTTTAATCCCATTTAACTACCTACCGGTCTAACAGTTCAATAAAAAATCTGAGGAAAATGAATTATCGAGCTAACTACACAGGATTTGTGGGCACCATTTATTGCGCCATTTACATGACAGAGAATAAAATAAATTAAACCTACGCTTTTTGTCCTATTTTTCGTTAATTAATCACTTTCTTTTAATAAATCCAGATCATTCTGAGATGGGGAGGAAATGCTCTGGCTTCAACGGGCCAGCATATCTTGGTTGAAGGAGGGTGATTGAAATACAAAATATTTTTAGAGCAAGGCCATCTGGAGGGCGTGGAAGAATAAAATACGGGAGCTAACAAATAGTATCGGGGTGGTGCACACTGACCATGCTGAGATGGGGAAGCTAGCTAATGAGTATTTTCAGGATATTTTTTCGGCGGATCCATCCTTGGAGGCGTCTTTGGTACTTGATCTTCTCGAGGCCAAGGTGACGGAGGGGGATAACGCTAAGCTGTGTGCACCTTTTACGGACAAATAGATATCATGCTTTGTTCTAGATTGGTCCAATAAAGGCGCCGGGGCCTGACGGTTTCCCCGCTAGGTTCTTTCAGAGGAACCGGGCAGTGCTTAAGGAGGATGTCATTACTGCGGCGAAGGATTTCTTCATGACGGGGATCATGCCCGAGGGGGTAAATGCTACTTCCATTGTTCTTATACCAAAAATCTCTAATCCTACAAAGTTGTCTGATTACAGGCCCATCAGCCTATGCAATGTTATTATAAGGCTATATCAAAATGCTTGGTTAACCGGTTGAGGCCTCTCTTGGATAGCTTAATTTCACCAGAGCAGAGTGCCTTTATACCGGGTAGGATGATTACTGATAATGCACTCGTGGCTTTTGAGTGTATGCACTACAAAGCAAGAGAAAGATCCTACCAAAAGTTTCTGTGCTTATAAACTTGATCTATCAAAGGCATATGATAGAGTGGATTGGGTCTTCTTGAGGCAGGTGATGCAAAAGTTGGGTTTCTCTCAGCGATGGATTGACTGGATAATGACGTGTGTCACATCGGTGAGATATTCTGTCAAATTAAATGTGACCCTCTTGGATTCATTTGGACCGACGCGTGGCCTACGGCAAGGTGACCCACTTTCACCGTTCCTATTTTTGTTCGTGGCGGATGGTTTATCAACTATTTTGAAGAGTAAAGTGGATACGTGTGAGATCACTCCGGTGAAGGTATGCAGAAGGGCTCCGGGTATTTCACATTTGTTATTTGCTGATGACACATTGCTATTCTTTGAGGCCTCTAGAGCCCAGGCCGAGAAGGTGAAGGCAACTTTGGACCTGTATGGGGCGGCCACTGGGCAAATTTTGAATTACAATAAATGCTCACTTTTTTTGGCGCAGCATGTCCTGGAGTGATCAAGGATCAAGTACGGGATGCACTGAATGTTACCAGTTTGGTGTTTGAGGAAAAGTACCTTGGTCTTCCCACTTCGGAAGGACGTATGTCAAAGGGACGATTCCAAAATCTGCAGGCAAGTCTCACTAAGCGTCTTATTCAGTGGGGTGATGGTTTGCTTGCACAGCCGGGTAGGGAGGTGTTTATTAAATCAGTGGCCCAGGCTTTGCCAACCTATATAATGGGAATCTTCAAACTCCCCTACTCGGTGTGTGATGACCTCACGAGGATGGTGAGGAATTTTTATTGGGGATCCTCGAAAGGCAAACGTAAAGTACATTGGAAAGGGTGGGATCATCTTATGCAGCCTAAAGATAAAGGTGGAGCTGATTTTAGAGATTTCCAAATGTTCAATCAAGCATTCTTGGCCCGTCAAGCTTGGCGATTACTATCTAACCTGGATAGCCTGTGTGCCCAGGTGCTCAAGGCAAGACACTACCCTCAAGGGAAATTAGAGGACACGGTGTTCATCGGAAACGCATCGTCATCGTGGCAAGCTATAAGCCATGACCTTGATCTTTTAAAGAAGGGTTTGATATGGAGGGTTGAAAACGGTAGAAGCATTCGGGTTTGGAGAGATAACTGGATTCCCCGTCCATTTTCTTACCGGCCGATTTCACCACAGGGGCTGTGCAGGATCCGATTTGTATTAGACCTACTGAATGAAATGGCTCTTGGAAAGTTGGATTACTGCATCAATACTTCATGCAGGCAGATATGGATGAAATTTTGAAGATTAGGGCTTCGCCCAGATTAGGCGAAGATGTGTTAGCATGGGGTCCTGGTAGACTCGGAGTTTTTTCTATCAGATCAGCATACATGTTGGTGTTTGATGAGGTGCACAGGGGTAATGCTGCCTCAACTAGCACTTCGGTTTCAGGAGGTAGAAACTGATGGCAATCCATATGAAAGTGTGGGGTTCCACCCATTGTTAGAAACTTTGCCTAGCGGCTAGCAACCAATTCCTTACCAACGTGGAAGAATAAGAATAAGATAGGAATTGAGCCGACAGGTGTGTGTCCTGTATGTGGTATGGAAGAGGAGGACAATTTCCATCCCTTCCTGAGGTGCAAATTTGGCCGGGACCTATATTTGGCTATGTCCAAAGTGTCGACGCTACCAGCAATAGAGTTGGTAATTCCCAACGACAAAGAATGGCTCCTTCTCGTTCTAGCTGCTTTGAACGACGTCCAGCGGAGTATGATATTGCTAATATTCTAGAGAAGTTGGTATGTACGTAATGAGCTTGTACACCACAAACCAGCCCCGCCAATGGATGTGTCTATTAGATTTCTGCAGAACTACTTGGACGCCTTGATTGGTATTAAGCTAAACGGTTACGCAGATCCGACCAAAGGAAAAGGTGTAATATTGTATGACCGGCATGTTTCTTACAGAAGTTTAGAACTTGCTTCTGTTGCTCCTGCATGGAGTTCGCCAGCTCATGGGTGGTCTAAGTTGAATACTGATGGTTCATATGTGTCGAGTGATTCTGCTCGCGCCGGAATAATACTACGTAACAACATGGGTGATATCACGTTTTCAGCATGCGGGGCATTATTCTCTTGTAGAGATGCACTGGAGGCGGAGCTGTGTGCATGTATGGAGAGTTTATCACTCGCAATTTAGAGGGCTAAAAATTCGTTTGTCATCGAGATGGACTCAAGTATTGCCATGTCCACGATTTCAAGTGAAGAGGTGGACCGATCCGTGTATGCTTCATTGGTAAATGAGATTAAATTCTTAAGGAGCCTTAGACAAACGTGTATCACTTACGTTCCTCCTTCTCGAAATAAGGCTAGTGATAGTTTAGCGAATTTTGCTAGAGTTGAAGGTCGGACTATGACTTGGTTTGGTTTCGGTCCTGGTATGACCTTGGCGATTTCCCATGATGATTGTAAGGACATTGTGATTGAGTAATACTAGTTCTCTCCCGCAAAAAAATCCAGATCATTCAGGCAGACTTGAAAAAACTGAGTTTATGGTTGGTTGCTGGTTTCTCGGGTGACAACAGGGACGACACCGCTAAACTTGCCACAGCAATAGCATAAATAGCAGAATATCCAACTTGGTAGGTACCCCCCTAGGATATTTCTTCTCTCTTCAACTTTGCCGTTTCCTTGCTGGCTGACTGGATGCCCGGAAAAACCTGGATGCTAGACCAGCTTCGGTTTCTGGACGAAAATGAACGGCCGCAATCTAGCATCGACATCCATATTCCTGGTACCCCGTCCACCGACGAACAACGTGTGCAACACGCATGGATCTAGATGCATCGCTTCGCTTGCAAGCAGCGCCCTATTTCATCCGACCCAAGTTTTTTTTTTGCGAACAATCCGACCCAAGTTCATTGATATTGCTTAATCCATTTGCTGCCATCATAAATGTTTGCTTATATTATTATTTTTTGTGGGTGAAATGTTTGCTTATATTAAGACCGTGTTCTTAAACTTATGTGAAGATAGAATCCTTATCGGTTCCGGTAAATTAGGTTCCTGTTTTGGTACACGAAGGAAAACAAGAAAAACATACTCTCCGATTTAAAGGAAGTTCATAAGGATTTATGAGAACATTTTACTTTACCAAAAAAGAACATGATTTGTTTGAAAGTTTAGATGCTCATTTATTGAACTAAAAAACTGTACCAAGTTTTTGCATGGATTATTTTCTTGAAAATTCAGTGTCTCTTGGCAATAGTTATTTTAATAGAAAATGTTTGTTATTGATTCATAATGAAATATTAAGGAGATACAAACATAACGAGTATACATCTAGCCTTCACATAAGTAGTATGCACACAATCAACACCAACGAACAAATTTGTCGCCATGACGACAAAGAGAAAAGTCATACAAGACTCAAGATATGCCTAGTCGGAAGAAAGAAAATTGAAACGACCAACGAAATGTACCAACCATTATCGGCACCAGTCATATCTTGACTACACAATGACTCATGTAAGGTTCTACAAAAGCAACACTTTCAGAAAGAGAACGACACATGAGCACCGCCGTTGCCGAATCCAACCTCAAAGGGTAGAGCATGCGCTACAAAAAAAGACACATTCGTAACATTTTGGGCGGAACGAAATTTTTTTCTGTCATACATATGACACTTCTATGACGATGATTGTGACAAAACCCGGTATCATCATAGATGTGGTGGGTTCCTACTTCTATGACAAAAAATTATGACAGAAAATAGGCTTTTCGTCCTGGGCGGGCCGGAAACGCAGCTGCATGACTGTAACACCCGGATGTAACTTTCCCTATTTGTACTCCAACTCTTTCCGTTTCCGGCGTTAAGTTATATTTATTTTCTCGGGTTCGGGTCCTTGTCTGCGTGTGTTGTTATCATTGTCATGCATCTCATATCATGTCATCATGTGCATTACATTTGCATGCGTGTTCGTCTCATGCATTCGAGCATTTTCCCCGTTGTCCGTTTTGCATTCCGGCGCTTCGTTCTCCTCCGGTGATCATTTCTAACCTTCTTTCGTGTGTGGAGATTAAACATTTCCGGATTGGGCCGAGACTTGCCAAGCGGCCTTGGTTTACTACCGGTAGACCGCCTGTCAAGTTTCGTATCATTTGGACTTCGTTTGATACTCCAACGGTTAACCGAGGGACCGAAAAGGCCTCGTGTGTGTTGCAGCCCAACACCCCTCCAATTTGGCCCAAAACCCACCTAACTCTGCTGCATCATCTAGAGCGTTCGATCACGACCGCGTGGCCGAAAATCGCGCCTCATTTGGACTCTCTTAGCTCCCTCTACCTATAAAACTAGCCCCTCCTCCGAAATCCCGGGTCTCCCCTCGTCCCTAACCCTAAATCCCAGATCCGCCGCCGCCGGACACATTCGCCACCGACGGACACGTCCGGTCCGCCCCGCCGCCGCCACGTGGCACCACGCCACTCGCCGCCGCCTCCACCTTCCTCGCCGGCCCAGAGGGCCCGCGCTCGGCCCTCCCGGCCCGGGCCGCCACCCGCCGCCGCCCGGGGCTCCCGCCGCCCGCGCGCTGCCCAAGAGCCTCGCCGCGCGCCATCGCCGCCGCCGCCGCCGCCACCGCGCCGCACCACCTCCGCCCGCCAGCCGCCGCCACCGCGCCCGCCGCCGCCTCACGCCGGCCCTGCGCGGCCAAGACCGGCCGGCCCCGGCCCCCTTTCTCCTCCCCGCCGACGCGCGACCTCGCCGGATCCAGCCTCGGGCCGCGTGCCACCGGAACCCTAGATCTCGGGGTAGTTTTTTTCCTCTAAGTCCCTGGATTTTCTAGTCCATTTGCACATGTTCGCGGCTCCGTAACTTTGCATCCTTAGCTCTGATTCATGCATATAGCATATCAAAATGTTCATCTCAGAGAGTACATCATTTAATTCCATTGCATCATTTTTATTTGAGTTCATCTTGATGCCCTAAATGCTGTCAGAAGAGGGCTACTTGAGTTATTTGTCAGATCTGCTACTCCGTTTAGCACTTTTGTCATTTTTGCCATGATTATTGTGTGTATGATATGCCCGTGAGTTCTACATGTGTTTTGTTAAAGGTTTTGTCATCTCTCCAGAGGTGCAACCCATGTATTTTTAGGATGTGTATGATGACTTGTGCAAGCTTGCAAAGTGGTGCACTTGCGAATTCTATTTTCAGGGACTTAGTAATATCACTAAGTCCTGGATCTGTTTATCTCATGATGCCATATGTTCTTGTTGTTTCCTAGTGATCCGTGCCTCTTTTGAGGATGATCAGTAAGGGAGTTTTGTTAATCTTGTAGTTCTCTATCCATCCATGTCTTTGTTTGCAATTATGGAGCACCCTAGATTGAGTCAATCGAGCTCTACTTTTGCTACTTTGTGAATCTGGGTAGATTGTCAACTTGTTTGCAATTTTGCCGGTGATGTTGTAGTTGATCCGTGCATGCTATGCTATTGTTCTTGCCATGTCTAGCTTGCATTTTGTGCCTTCTTGATAGATGTATGATTGTCTTTCCATGACTTGCACCGTAATGAGTGCATCGAGCTCGTAAACATGCCTACTTGAGTTATATTTCAACATGTGTCAGTTTTCACTAAGTCTGAAAACTGATTATGTTTTTGCTATGTTCACATCCTTGCCATTGTATTTTTCTGATCCCTTTTGGCTCAAGGTCACTAAGGGACTTTTGTTAAGCTCTTTGAGTAGCTCCATGTCATGCTTTACTTTGCCATGTTCAGGTCCTGTAGCAGGTAGTTTTGTTGCTCCGAAGAGGGCTACCTGATCTGAAATTCCAGACAAGTGTTAATTTCACTAAGTCTGAGATCTGTTTGCCATTTGCATTTTTGCCATGCTTGTTTGAACCTGTTAATGGATGATTTTGCCGTAGCTCAGTGCTAGACTTTTGTTAAGCATCTTGTGTGCATCCCTGCCATGTATTTTGTTGTCATGTTTGGGTGCTGTAGCATGTTCATTTCATTGCATTTAGAGGCCTACTTGCTGTAAATCGCAGACCGGTGTCATTTTTGAATCGCTTGCCATTTCCAAACCGTAACTCCGATTCCAGCGTTCTTTATATCGTTTTCAAGCGATTTCATCACATCTTTCCAGTGGCACACTTGGAATTCCAAGTTGAGGCCAGGTTCATGTATTTCCTATCATATCTTGCATTTTGCATCCCGCATCGCATCCCGCATAGCATATCATCTTTGCATCGTGTTGTTTGAGTTTGCACGTGGTTGATTGTATCCTTGTTGCTTGTTTGTCTTGTTTGGGTAGAACCGGGAGACGAGTTCGCTAACGAGGAGCCCGTTGAGTTTGCTTTCGAGGATCCAGTCAACTCTGACAACTGTGCAGGCAAGATGATCATACCCTCGAAATCACTACTATCTTTGCTATGCTAGTTTTGCTTGCTCTTTTGCTATGCCAATGATACGATGCCTACCACTTGCTTGCAAGCCTCCCAAATTGCCATGTCAAACCTCTAACCCACCTTGTCCTAGCAAACCGTTGATTGGCTATGTTACCGCTCCGCTCAGCCCCTCTTATAGCGTTGCTAGTTGCAGGTGAAGATTGGAGCCCGTTCCTTGTTGGAACATTTATTTACTTGTTGGGATATCATTATATTGCTATGTTATCTTAATGCATCTATATACTTGGTAAAGGGTGGAAGGCTCAGCCTCTCGCCTAGTGTTTTGTTCCACTCTTACTGCCCTAGTTTCCGTCATATCGGTGTTATGTTCCCGGATTTTGCGTTCCTTACGCGGTTGGGTTATAATGGGAACCCCTTGATATTTCGCCTTGATTAAAGCTTTTCCAGCAATGCCCAACCTTGGTTTTACCATTTGCCACCTAGCCTTTTCTTTCCCTTGGGTTCTGCAGACTCTAGGGTCATCTTTATTTTAACCCCCCCCCTCCCCGGGCCAGTGCTCCTCTAAGTGTTGGTCCACCTGTCAGCTACCGGTGGCCACCAGGGGCAACTCTGGGCTGGCCTACCCGTACCTAGGACAATCTGAGTGTGCCCTGAGAAAGAGATATGTGCAGCTCCTATCGGGATTTGTCGGCACATTCGGACGGTGTTGCTGGTCTTGTTTTAACCTGTCGAAGTGTCTTGAATTACCGAGATACCGAGTCTGATCGGAACGTCTTGGGAGGAGGTCTATTCCTTCGTTGACCGTGAGAGCTTGTCATGGGCTAAGTTGGGACTCCCCTGCAGGGATTTGAACTTTCGAAAGCCGTGCCCGCGGTTATGGGCAGATGGGAATTTGTTAATGTCTGAGTAGATAACTTGAACCTTAATTAAATTAAAATGAATCAACTGAGTGTGTTACCGTGATGGCCTCTTCTCGCCGGAGTCTGGGAAGTGGACACGGTGTTGGAGTAATGTTTGCGCAGGTTGCTCTCTAGTTTCTCGCTCGCGCCTTGCCTCCTCTTCTCGCTCTCCTTTGCGAATAAGTTAGCCACCATATGTGCTAGTCGCTTGCTGCAGCTCCACCTATATTTACCTTGCCTTACCTATAAGCTTAAATACTCTTGATCGCGAGGGTGCGAGATTGCTGAGTCCCTATGGCTCACAGATTACTATTACACCAGATGCAGGGCCTGATGATTCCGCTCCAGGAGACGCGTACGAGCTCAAGTGGGGGTTCGACGAAGACTCTCAACGTTACTACGTTTCCTTTCCCGATGATCAATAGTGGTGCCCAGTTGGGGGTGTTTGGGACCATGTCGCATGTTGGGTTCTCTTTTATTTTGGCGCCATAGTCGGGCCATGAGTGTTTGGATGATGTAATGTTATTTATGTACTTGATTGACGTGGCGAGTGTAAGCCAACTATGTTATCTCCCCTTTATTATTTACATTACATGGGATGTTGTGAAGATTGCCTAACTTGCGACATATGCCTTCAATGCGATTATGTCTCTAAGTCGTGCCCCGACACGTGGGAGCTATAGTCGCATCGAGGGTGTTACAATGACATTCTTTGGGCCGTCCATGATGGAAAAAACTGTGGTAGAAGCGAGGGGAGGAAAATTTCCGGGAGTTCCTGGTTAAGGTGGGAGGTCGCGGGCCGAGCGATGCGCGCTTCTCTCGTACACGTACGCGCGTGTGTGCGAGGCGTTGGCTCTAACTGAACCCGAGCAAGGCGTTGGGCTAAAACTGAACCCGAGCGATTGCACTGCAGGCTACACGTTACTGAACCCGAGCAATCGATCGATGGCTGTTAACTGAACCCGATCAAGCGATTCCTTCGCTACTGATGCTAACTGAAGCCGATCGATGCTGCCTCTGGATGAACAGTGAGCATTGCGCGGGGGGGGGGGGGTTGGATGAACAGTTCCCAATGGGGGTGGATGAACAGGACCCCGTGGTGTTACCTCTGGATGAACAGGACCCCGATCGATCGAGCCGGTTGGGGCTGGATGAATAGGACCCCGTGGAGGGCTGGATGAACAGGACCATCCCGTGGAGGGCTGGATGAACAGTAGGCGGTGGAGGGCAGGATGAAAAGTAGCCCATGGAGGGGTGGTTGAACAGGAGCCCGTGGAGAGGGCTGGTTGAACAGTAGCCGATGGAGTAGCGCGTGGTGGAGGCTGGATGAACAGGAGCCCGTGGATGAACAGTCGTAGGTGGAGGCTGGAGGAGGTCGACGGTGGATGAACAGTAGCTCATGGAGGATGGAGGGGGTCGACGGTGGAGATGAACAGTATCCCATGGAGTCCCGTTTTGCGATACGCCACACCCCTCCGATGAACAGGACCCCCGTTTCGACCGTAGCGCTCCAACACAAGTCCGTTTCCTTCGTTTTGTGGTACGCCACACCCCTCCCGATGAACAGGACCCCTGTTCGACCGTAGGAGGTCTGTCTTCTCCGTTTTGCGGTACGCCAGACCCCTCCCGATCAACAGGATCCCGTTTCGAACGTGGCCGGTCGAACACAAGGCCGTTTCCTCCGTTCTGCGGTACGCCAGGTCTCGTCTCCATCGCCTGTTTCGTCCAAGCCCTCCCGATGAACACGACGCATTCCGTTGCCTCCCCATGAACACGACGACGATGTTGTTTCTCCGTTCTGACCCAACCATGTACACGAGCCCTGGCCGTACGTATGCGCGAGTAGGCGTTTGAGACCCCGCCCGTATGTACACATGCGTGGCCGTATTTTCTTTCTTGCACCCTGGCCGCTGTACGTACGTGTACATGCTACGTGCGCGCCTCTACTACGACACGTGCGTGCCTCTACATCCACCAGTATATATGTACGTACACGTTCACGACCAGAATGACAATGCTACATACGCTTCGACCAGGTGGGTCCCGACTGTCAGGCACTTCCTTGCGTGCGAAGATGTAGCTGGTGGGTCCCAGCAGTCAGGGGCAAATGTTTTTTCGCAAAATACGATGGCCCGTCCGGTGGGTCCCCGCTGTCAGGTGGAGGAATAATTATTTTGCACGTAATAAGGAGGCACTTCCTTACTGCGGCCGTGGACCCAGCTGCCAGCCTCTCCATGTACAGTCCATGTCCGATGGAAGCCGTTTCTTGACCACGTTGACCACGCCGCGCCGAGAGCACCAGGGCAGTGGATGATGGCGAGGCCTAGGAAGGGGACAACGCGGAGCCGGGGAAGACGCGATAGTGGATGCCCACACATAGAGGAGTACGAGGGTTCACTGGTTCGCTGCAGTGTGAGGCTGCCGTCGCCGCAGAATAACAGGGGGTGTGGGTGAGTAGAGGGATGGTCTGGCCAGCGGTGGGAGTAGTAGGGGGCGGTGAGGCCTGCGTCGCATCGCAACCGGCTACGGGAGGCAGGAGCACGAGGCACGACCGGCGCTGGTTTGGGCGGCTGGAGCAAGAAGACCAGAGGTTGAAGAAGCACTACGGCCATTGGATGGACATCGTACGGTCACTGGAGCTAGAATCATGCATATTGACTAAGTTCACAAAGCCCTCCGTCCCCGTCAACTTAGTAGGCCCACAAGTCAGCCTCCCACCAAGGTGGGTCCCAGCTAGCAGGGGGTATTCATTTTTTGTGTGTAATAAGGAGGCACTTCCGGTGGGTCCAAGCTGAGAGCAGGGGGAACATTTTTTTCGCAAAATACGGTGGCCCGTCGAGTGGGTCCCAGCAGTCAGGGGCAAACATTTTTTTCGCGATATACTGGTGGGCGTCCGGTGGGTCCCTGCTGTCAGGTGGAGGAATAATTATTTTCCGCGTAATAAGGAGGCACTTCCTTGCGACTGTCGTGGACCCAGCTGTCAGCCTCTCCACGTACAGTAGGAATTCGGCCGTTGACCACATTGACCACGCCACGCCGACAGCACCACGGCGGTGGACGACGGCGAGGCCTAGGAAGGGGACGACGCAGAGCCGGGGAAGACGCGGCAGTGGATGCCCACGCGGAGAGGAGTACGAGGGTTCACTGGTTCGGTAGCGCTGCCGTCGCCGCAGAATAATAGGGGGTGTGGGTGAGTGGAGTGGAGGGATGGCCTGGCTAGCGGTGGGAGTAGTATGGGGGCGGTGAGGCCTCCGCGGCAGCACAGCCGGCCATGGGAGGCAGGAGCAGGAGGCACGACCGGCGCTGCTTTGGGCGGCTGGAGCAAGAAGACCAGAGGTTGAAGAAGCACTACGGTCGTTGGATGGACATCGTACGGTCAGTCGAGCTAGAATCATGCATATTGACTAAGTTGACAAAGCCCTTCGTCCCCGTCAACTTAGTAGGCCCACTATACTGGGTCCCAGCTAGCAGGGGGAGTATTCATTTTTTTGCGTAATAAGGAGGCACTTCCTTGCGTGCGAAGATATAACTGGTGGGTCCGAGCTGTCAGCGGCGGTAACATTTTTTTCGCGAAATACAGAGGCCGTTTCGGTGGGTCCCAGATGTCAGGTGGAGAAAATCATTATTTTGCGCGTAATAAGGAGGCATTTCCTTGTGTGCGGCCATGGAACCAGCTGTCAGCCTCTCCACGTACAGTCCACTTCAGATGCATGTCGGTCGTTGACCACGCTGACCACGCCACGCCGAGAGCACCAGGGCGGTGGACGACGACGAGGCGTAGGAAGGGAATGACACGGAGGCGGGAAGACTTGGCAGTTGTTTTTGTTTCCCACGCGGAGGGGAGTACGACTGTACGAGGGTTTACTGGTTCGTCTGCCGTCGCTGGAGAATAACAGCAGGTGTGGGTGAGTAGAGGGATGGCTAGGCCAACGATGGGAGTACGGTGGGGCGGTGAGGCCTACGCGGCAACACAGCCGACCGCGGGGAGGTGGGAGCAGGCAGTCCCGCCGGCGCTTGTTTGAGCGGCTGGAGCAGGAAGAGCAGAGATTGAAAAAGCACGACGGCCGTTGGATGGACATCCAACAGTATATAAGCCATCTGTGGAAAGCCTCAAATCTGTGGAAAACAGCATACAGCCCATCTGCCATTATTTCAAATAATTTACAGCCCATTTGCTAATTTTTACGGTTTTTTTGAGCCCATATTATTTATGTTGGCATTACAACCCATATCGTGGCCACAGTTAAAAAATTATACGAAATTTTGCATATGTTGGTGCGGTCTGAACTATTTTTAATCCCAAAATTTCAAGTCACATTCAGACTGATTTTAAAAATAAATGTATATTAATATAAAATCCAATAAATTATCCATGCATAAAAATCAATGCAATTTAAAATCTCGAGATGAAAAAAAGATATTTAAAAATAATTGCTGGTTTGATGTGTTTTAAAAATGTACAACCCATTTCTCATTACTGATAGGCCATTTTCTCGGCCAGCCGAATAAAGCTCTCCTCGTCTTGAAAGATTTGCAGCCCAACAGGCCTGATAAAACGACTTACTTGACAAATCACAAAAGAAATTGGGCTAGCCATTTTTAGAAAGAAAAAAACTACTGGGCTGGTCTGTGGTAAACATAAAAGAAAAGGTTGTCTAGACAGGCCAGAGTGTCCCGCACAACCCAGTTGACACCCTGCTTCCGTCTCAAAAACAAATTAGATAAATGCCACTTCAATTATGGCGATTCATAAAAATGCCACTGCAATTTCCAAACTTTTAAAAATGCCACTGCAATTTTTGCAAACTTTGAAAAACGCAACTGCAGTTTGCAAACTTTGAAAAACGCCACTCCAGACTTCGAAAAATGCCACTAGAAATGGCATGAAATGGCATTTTTCAAAGTTTGGAAATTGCAGTGGCATTTCTCGGATACACCAGATTTGGAGTGGCATTTATCAAATTAACCCAAAACAAAAATAACTGGGCGAGCTGCTGGGTCTCTGGTGTCAGCCACTCGTTGTGCAATTCTCTTGTTTATTGACTACATTGACAATGGCATGGGACCCAGATGTCAGAAATCCACTTGGAGGAGCCATTTTTTTATTGGCTTGAAATAAGGAGGCACTTGCTTGCGTATTGCCATGACCTTGGCGGGTCCTTGCTGTCATCCTCTCCACATACAATCATCTCCTGATTGTGTACACGTCAACTTGCTAGGCCCACAAGTCAGCCTCTAAACCGTGGAGGACAAATAAAACCCATTTTAAAAATAACAGCCCATTCCATACGTTCAAACGGAAAGTTCAACATTCAGAGCAAAGTAACAGGTCTGATCCACATATAGAGTACTGAACTTCCACGTTGACAACCATCATAGCCAAGTTAACTATCTACTCCCACTAACACTCTAGTAGCGTACAAGTACTAACTTACTCTTAGCTAACTAGACGATGCCGACCGCCATCTGCTGTCCATGCTAAACGCCGGCACCGGCGTCCTCCGCCTCCCCTCAGACTTGCCAGAGGTGTGATAGGGCGCATTGCTCGCGCGCGTTGGCCCTTTTCATGCCGGTGTGGTCCACCGAAGCTTCGGCTTTCAAGCGGGAAACCCACTTGACGAGTTGGTAGTAAAAATCAGCATCGCGAACGCGTGCGTGCCCGACAACCTCCAGGGCTATTTGTCGGGTGCCGGCCTCCATGTAGTCGGCCCAGTTGCGGGCGCTCTGCTGCTCCATGTCCCACTGGCGGCGCAAATGGGCGATACGCTGCTCCTCTGCCAGGCGGTCGCGCTCCAACAACTCCTGTTCCTCCGCCATGCGGTCGCGCTCCAACAACTCCGCGATCTCCGCATTGCCATCTAAAGACAGATAGAATGCCTCCTCCCTCCCTCTGCCTTCCGGTGAAAACCCTAACACTAGTTCCGGCGGTGACCGCCTCCGGCGTCGCCTATCGCGGACGGGCGGGGGCATGGCAGACGTGGCGAGCGACGTCGGGCCGGTGGGGGCTTATGAGGATATGGCGAGTTGGGTCACAGTGGTACCTGAGAAGGCCGAGAAACAATACTTATAGGCGGAAGGTAGCGCGACGGTCATCGGAATTCAATGCATAATGGCTTACCGCGCCAGCTTGCCGTGGAAAAGTAGAGAAACTGAAATTATGATTGTGCCGTCCCATCCCGTCTGGGTCGCACGCCGGCATGACGGTCAAACGAGTGCACTCGAATCATCTCCCTCCTTGTCAATAATGATTCCACGGATTTAAAGTGTATCTTCTTTCGCATCAGTTAGCTGCCTTAATTACGGCCGGCTGCATGCAGACACTCATAATCGCTCGCAGGCAGTATACGAAGCAACATGCAACGAGTCGCAGCCGAGGGCACGCATGCAGCCACTTAAATCGCTGGAATTAATTAGGCTTAAACTTCTGCATTGCCGTTAATTATTGCCATGCCTTGGTCTTGCTGCTTTGCTCACGGGACTAATAAATCCCGGGCGGAGGGAGTACCTTGGTTGCTGAGAGGTTTGAATTAAGCCCTTAAAAACCGGAAAGGAGGTACTCCCTCCGTTTTTATTTAGTTCGCATATTAGCTTTGGTCAAAGTCAAGCTTTACAAACTTTGACCAAGTTTATATACAAAAATATTAAGATATACAATAACAAATCAACAACATTAGATTTATTATTAAATGTATTTTCACATCGTATAGATTTATTATGATAAATGTCTATATTATTTTCTATAAACTTGGTCAAACTTTACGAAGTTTGACTTCAGTCAACTCTAATATGCAGAGTAAATAAAAACGGAGGGAGTACTAGTACGTGCGTGATCCGCTATTTATTCGTGTAGGATCGAGTAGGTCGTTTCTTGAATTGAGCCCTGCAAACCGGAAAGGAGGTAGTATGTGCGTGATCCGCTATTTATCCGTGTAGAATCGATAGTGTAGCTTGTTAGTTTCTCCAGAGGTAGGCATTTTTATCCGTGTAGGATCGTGTAGCCTGTCAGTTTCTTCAGAGGTAGGCATTTTTATTCAAAAAACTACCACTTCGCATCTTGCGTCGCAAATAAAACTGTCAGGAGCGCATTTGTAGGCTAGCTAGTGATCAATCAGTAACTTGTAAACACTGAGCGAACAGAAATAAGTAACTGTTAATGCATCTCAATGATTCACAGATCATATACAAATATTTAGCTCCAAAAGCAAATATCAACCACTCCGAATCTCGCGTCGCAACTAAAACTAACTAGTACGATTCCCATACATAAGATCAACATGTTAATGCATCTCAATGATTCATAGATCATATACAAATATGTAGCTCCAAAAGCAGAGATCTAGAAAAAACATCTGTTCTTCCTACTAACATGGATGCTTCTCTTGGCCAACATTCAGTATAGACTGAAAGACAAATTTGTTTGTGAAGTCTACAATTCCTCTTGCAAACGTAAGTGGTTTCACCAACAGCTGGAACCATGAGAATGAACCACACATGATGGAGGAACACCCACTGCAATATGATTTGGTCTTCTCTCGATCACACCGCGAGACTATTTTCGAAATACAAACTTTAACTTGGGCAAAATGATGCCCATTGTATAATCAGACCAAAGCAATGAAGCACCTAGTGTTGGCCAATAAATAGTACAATACTACTTTTCTGTAGTCCATGAAGTGACTATCCAATCTTTCTGTGTCTATTTTCAAATGGCACTGCATGCAGTGACTATACTATTCTCTTGTGCAGTTCAACCAAAATTTCGGACACTTTGTTTGTTTGCCAAATAGCAACGGGCAGACATCTCTGTTTGCACAAATATCAAGCAGCTAGTAAACATATACCACACCTTGTATTTTCGGTTTAAACATGTCTCTTCCACTTAGCATCTGTCATGTTCTGCACTGGACAATCTGATACAATTATGTTTTGCCCTGGACAATTTCATACGGAATTGATTTGCTGGTTCAGAGTAGAAATATAGCATCTATTCTTCATCAGACCAAGGATATCCATGTTCGCAGTGATGGAAGAGGTGAAATCAATACAACCGAAATTGAGCATCCAATCATTGAATCCTGTCCTGCACCTCCAATGTAGGTCCACCCTGCCAATAAATTCACATGCAAACCACTAGTATTACTATCTAATGACAGTACAAAAAGAGTAGCAAGATAGTAGCAAACCATGTACCTTCATAATGAACAGCTCATAGTGCCACCAATTGGATATAAAGGTTTGGAAAAAAACATGCTCCTAATGTTGAACCAGTTGGACTTTTTGTGCAGTTCCACTAAAATCGAGCATCCCTATTTGCATAGATATTGAAAGTGTGATTACTCTAAAAGTGACACTTGTTGAAGCATAGACTCACAAATATAAGCATTCCAATTTCATAATGGGAAAAGGTAGCAAGACTGTTTCTAACCACCAATTTGAAGGAATAAATAAAGCAACATCGGCTGATGTCAGGAAGGCATACATAGTTTTTTCTGAAAAACTGAGCCATTCCTGACCTTTCCTCTTCTTTTTAGAAATTTTTGTGCAGTTCTACTAAAATAAAATGCCATCACCGCCTTGACAATTCAGTGACACTGTACAAAAGGAAATGACTTAACATTCAAACATGATGTCAGGTATGTAGTCGACAGGCATTAGAGACAAACATACAGACCTCCTCCGATAACATAATGAACATTAATTTTAACAAAGGTGTGACTAGCTTTACCGGGATAACTTGAGTGAACTCTACACCCTTTGTTCCTTAATATAAGACGTTTTCGCGGTTCAATTTGAAGTACCCAAACGTCTAGTATTTAGAAAAACAGGTAGTAGTTTTCTTGAGCACATATCTGGGAAAGCTTGCCACACTTTATTTATGTCCATATGCTAATGCAACACCATTCGAATACTACAAATATACACTAATCCAGTGGCTAGTGCAATAGTAGAGTAGTTAGTTTATTACAGAGTACAATACAATGGTTTTACTGAATAGATTTCAATAAACTCTAGCACTGGAAGGTTTCTATAAGAATTAACAATACAAAATGTAAAGGTAACAAGTTTCAGCATTGGTATACTAGCTCTGCATGAGCATTAAACCAAATACAAAAGTCTGAAGGTAACTAGCATTATTAACTAATGACAGTATAAAAAATTGCAAACCATGTACCTCCAAGGTAAATATCATTTCGAACTCGGGGGGACCTTAAAAGTTTCTATCCCAATCTTGATAATCGATCAAACATAAAAACTTGATCGAACGAATCAAGAGAATAGCCGGAGGAGGAGGTGCCCACTCTTGACCTTTCCTCTTGTCTTCATAATTGTCTGTGCAGTTTAACCAAAATAAAATGACATCAACGCCTTGGCATTTTGGTGACACTATACAAAAAATTAACTTATCTCATGTAAGTGAGGTATGTAATCTATAAGCATTAACAGTGCAAAAATCTGAAGGTAGTAACAAGTTTCATCGTTGGTATACTGGCTGTGCAACATCATTAGAATGCCTTAGCTGAAAAATCTTTAATACATCCACAATCAAAAGCTAACCCTGAAATAATCCAGTGACATTAAATGGCATTGCTTAAATTTATCGGTGGCATTAGACTAAGAGCGGCATTAGTTAAATGTGGCATCACTTTAGCAGTAGCATTGCTTGACTTGACTGCTGGCGTTATACTAACAGCAAAAAAAGTGGCAATAAGAGCATGGGAGGCCCATTCGGATAGTGGGCGCACCAGTATGATGTACCTCCACGGACGCAGAGTGGTGAGGGAGGTATGCTTGTCCAGAGCAACAAATATCCAGGCAACATATGTGGATCACGTCCCATTTTCTCTCTCTTTAGCCACCTTTTTCCTATGCGAGGACAACAAACCGATTGACCTGGTCATTCTCTGTTGCGTTGTCATGCCTTTCCACCCTTCTTCAACCAAGAGACACGAGACTCGTTCCTTAGCTACTGATTTTCCCCTTTTCAACCTAGATGCGGGTTCGATGCCTACTCTCTTGGACAGTACAGTCTCCCTTCCTTTCCTTATTCAACCCAGACATGGATTAGTCTGCATGAAGTAGGGTTTCCTTTAATAGTGAAAATTATGGTTTTCGTCTGCATGGCCAGCAGAGCAGAGGATAGCAAATTGGGAAGATGGTGGAGTGGAAAAAGATCCACATGCAACGACATGGCAGAGGGGGCAATAGAACAAGGTTATGGTTCGAAAAGAGGTAGCATACCTGAGGGTCGACGGGAAGTGGCTTCGCTCGTGGTCGTCGTCCTCCGCACACACTATGGCAGTGAACTTGGGGACGGAGGCCATCCCACGCGGGCGCTATGTCTGAGAGGACGGCCTTGTCGTCAGTGCATGACCTCGCTCGCCGACGACGAGTGCGTCAACGCTGCACGTCCTTTTCTTCCCTGGCGGATCTGTGACCACCGGTGAGGAGGGAGAGAGTGGCCGTCTTTTTTAGATCTGGGGAGAGGGTGGTAGTGTGAGAAGCAAGTGGGCAGTCCTTAGCAAGAAAGCGCTCAAGCTCCAGCCCATATATCTTTTTTATACTACTAGTACTGGAGGTGGAGTAGTGGTAGAGTAGTTTATATTTTCTCTACGTACAATACCAGTTAGTCGTGCTTCAAAACTGATCGGCACGCCATTAAAAAAATAAAGGTCGATAACTAATGTGGCACCTCGGGCCAACGCGTCCAGATCGCATTTTGCACGAGAAATTACACACCATGTTTCGTTGACATGTGGTCCCGTTCCAACATATCAGTGAGACGACAACGAGTAGTAGGAGTATTTCTGAATGGACGTGTAGGCCGGGGCGCCTCTTCATGAACCGTGGCAAACTCGCAACCGTCCATCGACTCTTCGCCTTTCCCTCTCGATTTGGAACTGCTGTCGCACGCTCTTCCTCTCCCTCCTCCATTTTCCTTCAGCCCTTCACCCTTTCTTCTGCCATTGTTCGATCGTCTTCTCCATGGAGGAAATAGGTCAGAAATGACCCCGTTATTCTTGCCCCGATCTGAAAGATGACGTGGTGGAGGAACTCATTGATCGGTGCGACGTCATCACCTCGTCTAGCATGGCAGGTTCGTTCAAGCCCATTCTCGACTCAACTAATAACATCATTACAAATAACCCAAGAGTTAAGGAGCGGTTTGATCCCCCTATCTTCTTTGCTGTGACCCTGATGATGACTGGCGCCGGCACGACGGAGGCCTCGCCATGTGCAAGTTGATGCCGCTTGATAATGATATGTATGATGTTAATATGCCATCGCTTGAGGGCAAGGCTTGGGCGGGCGCAAATGGAGATTGGGTTGTTTACATTGGGTCCAACTGGGAGTGGGAACTTGTGAATGTGTACACTTGTCACCGGGTTCCACTTCCAAAAATCTCAGCACACTGCCCAGAGGTTGAGCACACTAGTAATGTACGCACGTTCAAATACGATCATGGTGACGGTATTCTATGGAAGATAGCAATTTGTCAAGTTCCCAACCACTCTTGGAATTACAGCAACTATGATGTTGTTGCTATCTTCAACAAGCTTGTTGCCGTCCTTGATGGTTTCACTCGATGGATATTGCTCAAAAATCCGTTTTTGTACACGGATGAGTACTGTGATGCAATTCAATACGAGGGCCTTGTGTTTGCTGCCACCACTTGTGGCACTGTTTTTGCATGGCATCCTCATAGTTTCGGTACGTTTGTCTTCCACCATAATTATAACTGTTTCATCCACATGCATGCGGGTTAGCAAGTTTTCCTTTACTAATTAACCTTCTTCTTGTGTTTCCAAGGTCCTGTGAACATCCCACCACCTATACTTGAAAAATTTTATAACCAAGGGGGAGATGACGATGATGATGATCACGAGCATGATGACGAGCAACGCCCATATACTCTGTGGCGCCTGGCAACTAATTCTGATGGATCACCTCTTCTTGTGTGTATACAGCCCACTGATGATGTTACTGCTAAGGAAGCAGGTGTCTCCCATGGTCGCACTCTCCGGACCTATTCCAACACCCGTTGCATGGTATTCGGGATGGATACTAGTGTGCTAGCGCCAACTTCTTCTCCCTGGTACAGAATTGATAGTCTTGGAGAAAACTCGCTCTTCCTTGGACAAAACTATCTGATGATGGTGAAAGGCGATCCAACTACTGTTGACACATTTATGACAAGCAACTGTGTCTATACCTCGAACATTTGTGTGGTTCCCTACCCTGGTAGGGATATAGTAGGCCGCTTCATCCTGGATGATCAGTCCTGCGTTGGTTTCCAGATCGACAATCGATGGCCCGTCCCAGAGAATCACTTGTGGTTCAAAGCAAGCATTTCCAACGCCGAGGAATGGTTGAGTTGAAGTTCATTTCATTGCTTGTTATTTGTTGTGTGGTGAAAACTTTAGTATTTATAATGTATCCTCGTTGTCGATGTGGGTTGATGACCTGTTGTATGTAATAAAATGATATGCCTGTGATAAAGTTACTAAATTTATGAATGGCTTTCGAGTCGCCTCTCTAAATTTGTACTAGCTTCACATGCTTCGTGCGTCGAGCGGGTGTTTTTACTGTAGGCATATGTTAATGTGTTCGTTGTACGTAACCAGCAGCTCGAATCCTTGATACTAGTATACTATATACTAGTATGAGTAAGTAGTAGGAGTAGTAGGGTGGCATGGGCCAGAACAAGCATTCACGTCCAGGAGTACGGCACACGCCACCACCACGACATCCATCTGACACCATATTATTTCTTGGAGTCTGTGCTAGAGCAGTCTCTTCAACCTCGTCGTTTCTCTAACTTCAGCCATCGCGCGGCGGGGGAGGTGGGGGTTTGCCGATAGTCGGTTTCCTTAACTGTGGTCCCACTTGTAAGGCCAACTCCAACGCACAACCCCAAACGCACCTCCGTTTTGCACGAACTCCAACGATAATTTTGACTAGAAAAACAAGACCAAAGAAAACAAGAACCACAAGAATACATTTTACTACTCCTGTAAGTTGGATTAGTGCCTTCTCGATGCATTCATTGTTGATCTGCGGAGGCTCGATCTTGCGTGCTTCGTTCTTCTTCAAGTGTAAAGAAGTAGACGTTGCTTCCTCGCATCTAGTCTCATGTCTAGCCTCTATTCTAGTAGGAGTATCAACAAGTGCACTAATCTCATCCGAGAGCAGAACCGAAGATTTGGTCGGGTTCTTCCTCCTTTTGCCGACATGTGGGACATCCAACATCCAGGTCGTGTCATGAAAGAAAATAGAGTGGTAGTTGAAGCCATGAGATGTGCATCTTGGGTTAAACTATAAATAGAATCTTACTACTCTTGAGTAACTCCAAAAGCGGCCACCGAAGATCTTTATTGGATTTGTTTTTCATCACCAGCATGTCGAGGTGAAAGATGTGCAGGTTCAGTGGGTCCTGTTGCGTTTTCACTGACATGTGGGGCCGCATGTGAGCAAACAGACGATGGGCTCCGCGCTCCAGCTGGCTGGCTGAGAAGAGATAGAGGAGGGCTGAGCATGGACTGCAGGAAATTTGTTCTGCGTACCTCGATATAGGCTCGATATAATGGGGCGGCATGGGCCATAACTAGCATTCAAGTCTAGCAGTACGGCACACGCCACCCACACGAGTCCCATCCGACACCAATTTTCTTGGAGTCTGTGCTACACCCATCTCTTCTCCCTCCTGTTTTCTCAGCCATCGCGCGGTGGGTGGGGTGGGGGTTTGCCGATAGTCGGTTTGCTCAACTACGATCCCACTTGTAAGTGAAAATGCAACACCGCATGCATTCCCGCTTGAGCGGCGTGCCAGACCAACCGTGTGGGGGTGCGACGTGAACACGGCAGGCTTTTCCTTTTGAACTCATAACTTTTAAAATTTGGTTCTGCTCCATGGCGCGACCGATAGATAGAAAATAGCGATTTTGCCTAGAGTAATGAGAAGTTTGGTTCTGGCGCCGTTCATGCATGCAGTACGTACGAAAATTATGAAGTTGATGCGAAAGGTAAGATAATTACTGTAGTATCGTATACTACTACATGGATTTGATGGAAAGATAAAAATACATACGGATCCATCAACGTTCAACGACATCCTTGCGCCCTAGTGCGCCGGGTCACCAACCGACGTGTGAGGAGCAGCGGCGTTGGCAGCGAGCTCAACGTGCTTGTGAACAGTGCCGTCCAAGGTTGCCCTGCGCTCCAAGAAGGCCAGCGTCCTATCGTCCTCCTATTTCATGTAGTAGTCCTTGTGGACGATTTGCGCGTAGATGTGGGTGATTATGTTGATGGTGTCTTGCTGCGCCAGGCGTTGCGCGGCGAGCGCGACCTCGAGGTGGACATTCTCCGGCGCGACGGCGGGCAGTCGCAGGGCCACCAGTGTGTCGAAGAGGTTGTTACCATAGTGCCCGTTGAGGGTGGCGGGCATCACAGAGCCTTGGCGCGTCGGCTGGAGGCTTACGTCAAAGTCGTCCGCAAGCTTCTTGACGACGGTGAACTTGTCGAGGAAACCGATGAGGACCTCGTCGAACAAGGAGATGAAGCTGTCGTCCAAGCGGCCCCTCGCCCTGGCGGCCTCAAGCAATACTACCTGGAGACGTTCCTCAGTGTCGGGCCGCAGGCCGACATCGTGGACCATCTGGCACAGCCGGCAGATGCTCGCGCTCATCGCATCCATGGGTCTAGCATAGCTTCTAGTCAACTGATCTTGCGATTCGAGTGATCACTCAGCCCTAGGTTAGCGTGCGTAGGTGCGTAGGATTTTGTACTACTCCTCGGCCCTCTACTGCACCTGCCTTTGGCTGTATGATAGGTGGGCCAGCCACCCCCTAGGGCCATGTGTCATTCACCCAAAGGCAGTTCCTCACAGTGAATATTCGTTGGTAAAATTATTACGTGCTGCTCCTCACAGTGAAGTGACAAGACCCTGCGCCGGAGATGACACCTGAGTATAGGCGCCATGTTCGGCATACCATAGTCAGCCTCACCGTCTGCAGTCACTATCATCATGGCTGTAGAGCTAGCCTGCTTACAACTAGCCCTGTTCGACATAATTTCCCGTGCGTAGATGCCCGTGCATTGCACGGAACACCAAGATTGGGGGTGGACGGCTCCGGCAGCGGCCATCGCGCCAGATTTTTCCACGGCCTTCTACTCCTAGATGTGGTGGGGAGAAGATGAGGCTGATTGTGAGAGACAAGGAGTTTTTTGTAAATAGGGAACAAGTGCGGGCATCTTTTTGCAAAAATGGAGAAGCTTGGTTTGTATGCGTCAGATCTAGATCCGACGGCTATTGGTGAAAGATGGGAGGCACAACATCATCACCAACTTAGGACCTGTTTGATTCGCAGGATTTTGAAAACGCAGAATAGGACACGGCAATATTACAAGTTTCAAACTGATATTACAAATGTTAGGAGTAATGCTACACCTACGAAGAGGGAATTACTAGGAAGTTTATGTAAGAACTTTCGTTACTTTAGGTGGATGCAACATTATCATACAAACTAAAATCCACCGCCCTGACAAGTCACTAATGGGCAAATAAGTTTTCGAGTCTCTGGCCACTTGATGTTTCAAAAACAAATTCAGCTTCTGCGGAGACTTTGTCATTTAGGCTTAGACGCTTGCGGTGATCAGCACGCCATCCATTGTTGCGCCAGAGAACGCCAAACCTCATTACCTTGAGCACACTTGCCTCCAGAACAAAGAACCTGGCCAATTTAATCTCAGATGTGCTGCCTCGGTAGTCGATCAAATCAATTTCTGTAAGATGGAGATCAAGGCATTCGATGAGATTGTTATAGTGCAGCACATTTTTCACTTTTGGGTCTTTTTTTATCTGCAAAAGAAGAGAACATATTAGAGCAGCTGGCTGCATAAGATTGCCGTGTCATCAAGAGGTACCAATATCATTCGCTCATACGATAGGGTTGGTTGGCTAGTGATATTTTTTCACTCACTCTCTCTCTCTCTCTCTCTTTCTGTTTCCTCTCATTTAACTAGGAGCACGTGAAGAGCTTGGGCATTTGTTGCCTTCCACTATGTGGCCGATGCCATATTTCGCAAAAGTATGCCACATAACACGCATCGATGTCAAATCAAAAGATTTTGGCACCGCTCTCGCGATGTGAGAGAGTTGGCACTGTTGTGCACACAGACCCACATGTATAAACAAATCAATCAAACCAACTACACCAGCCTCTCACTCTCCCAAACAAGTGTTTTTTATTGCCTCAGTCCTCTCTCTCTCCCACGCAGTGTTTTTTCATTGCGTGAGTTAATTTGGCACCGGAGCAACGTAGGTGATCCAGATTGGGACACCAGGTGAGCAATGGAGGGGCATCGATGCCAAATGCATCACAAGTGAATTTGGCACATGTTTTGGCCTACATAGCCCACTTTTGTAATACTACCTCGTATTTAGTATAAAATTTGACCATAGATTTACCTAAGAAAATGCCAATGCATGTCACTAAAAATTACACCATTTGAAATTATGTTCAAATACGAATCCAACGATATAGTTCTTAGTGACATGCATTAACATTTTGTCAGTTAAATCTATGGTCAAATTTTGATACTACAAAATTGGAAGAGTAAACCAGGAGAATTTGGCAGACGAGTACACCAACGTTGTCAATTTTGGCGCGTCAATGACCCTCATTTTTGTTGGACCTTCTAGATCCAATACAAGCAATCTCTCAAGGAAAGGTGCATTCTTAATGACCATAACGTGGAACCGCTGGAGTGATCTCTTCCCAATTGATGTCTTGTTGCGGGGCCAGCAAGACACATAAATCCATCGGAGATTCGTCGAGGCGATGTGGAGGCTAATGAACCAGTGGATCTGCTCAAGACGAAGGTACTCGAGCGCAGTACAGCTGCAGACCAGGTGCTCCATAGCCTTCTTCGAGATGACAACATCGAAGAGGTCGAGCTGCTTGAGTTGAGGGAGAAGAAGAGCGGGCGCGACATTAATCTAGGGAAGATAGCAGGAGCTGAAGGTGGCGCGGCGCAGCATTGGCGTGAGGTGGAGCGCGGACGGCGGCAGAGAGCGACATCGTCCAGCTTCAAAGCTGAGCTCCTCGAGCTGATCTAGGGCGGAGGATAAGAACCACTCATCGAACTTGGGTTGGACCTTGCAGTTGGTACTGAACATGTGGATGTCAAGGCGTTTGGGTGGCCCAGGGTGCGATGAAAGGATCTTGGAGACTGCGGCCATGCGTTTGCAATCCCCGTCGCAGAGGCAGCTGTCGATGGTGAGGTTGAGGGGGACGCAGCGCTAGAGGGGGCGCCATTGCCGGGAGAGCAGGGCGGTCCGCATGGCAGATTTGGTGGGGAGGAGGCCGATGATGACGAGCAGCGTGTCATCGGGGAGGCTGCTGACTAAGTCCAGGCTCGTCGAATGCGGTTTTGGCTCGAGCCGCCTCCGCTTATTGGCTGCCTCGCCGTCCATCTCAACCGGCGGCGACGCCGGTCTACACGTGTGCTGATGTGTGTTGTGTGCTGGGTGTGCGCGAGTGTGTCCTTCTGTGCATGCCACCGCGCAATGGTGAATTGTGCGTGAGTGCGTCCTTCGTGCGCAAGAAGTTTGTCCTCAATGCGCCCTCAATTTACTAGCGTGCGGGGTGCTACCCCGAGTGGTTTCAACTTTGTTTACTTCACCGCGTGTCAGATGGGCCTCTAGTTTACTTATTTTCACCCACTGCCACATGGGCCAGCACACGAAGATACAGAACACGAGCTGACAAGGCAGCATGTGGATTGGTTGACTGGTCAACTAAACAATGTACGGAGCTATACGCTGACACAGTGAGCATATAATCCGTCGGTATAGAGAGTTCGAGTGAGAGGGGAGGCCCGTGAGAGATAGCAGAGAGAGAGAAAGAGCTACTCCCTCCGTTCGATAATGTAGTTCCAACATTTTTTTAAGTCAAACTTTTGAAACTTTGACCAAGTTTACAAAGAAATTACTTATATCTACAATACCAAAGATAAATGATAGTAGGAAGTAAGTACATGTTGTGATGAATCTAATGATCGTTCCAGATGTAAATGTTTTTCTCCACATATACCTGGTCAAACGTTTCTGAGGTTTGACTTTTCAAAACATCCATATGCTTATGGACGTGACAGAGTCCCTAACAAGAGAGAGAGAGAGAGAAAGAGAGAGAGAGTGAGTGAAAAAAGTGTGTGTGCGTGTGTGAAAGAGACATGGACAACACATGATAAAAGTAGAGAAAAAGTGTGTGTGTCTTATGCAAACATATCACACATGCATCTTCGACAATGGAGGCAAGGTGAGGAGATAGTGTGTGGTTGTTTGGAACCGAGAGAGCAAGATCCCTATCACGTGGCCAAGAGGGGTCTGACAAACAAGGGAGAGAGGTCGAGAGAGACGTACGGAGAGAATGCAGACATGGGGAGGAGAGAGTGTATGTTTGTCATAGAGAGATCCCCTGGAGATCGTGATGGGACTACATGGGTGGGAGATCGAGTGACAAGGTGTGTGCATGATAGAAGATGCCCCGAGAGATATCGAGATAGACGTATGGATGGAAGGAGACAATACGTGTATTCCTGTTGGCTAGTAAGAGATAATCATACTTAGGAGGGGGGAGTGCTTGTGCCTATGATGGATTAAGGGATTATGGTACTTAGTCACATGGAGAGAGAACAAGGGCGGAGAGTGTTGGATGGGTCTATATGTATAGCGCGAGGGAGACATATGTATGTGTGAACCAGGGAGATATAAGGCCAGTTTGGCTTGCGTCCTGAGCATCTTTTGTCTGGCCTGGGGTTGTGGCTAGATTTCATGCACGCTTGTTTGGTTGCTACCCTGTGAAAAAGAAAGCCCGCCTGGCCTGGGTTCCCTTGCACTTTAATTAGCCTGGCTGAACTCCAGACACTGCAAGTAGCCTGGCCCAGGCGACCGATTTCGAACGCCTGGTCGTGCCTGGTCGTGTGGCCACGAGGCTAACAGCAACATGGATGGATATTAGCATTAAATAATTGATTCACGGATTGATTGATGGGACGTTGATGCTTTGCCTGGCCCAGGCATGAACCAAACGCTTCAGCACCACACAAGCCTGGCCAGGCAGAAATATTTTACATCTCACGTCCACACCAGGCAGTACCGGCCATCAAGGCATGAGGGTCAGGTCACGAACCAAACTGACCAATAAAGTTTGAGAGAGATTGAGGAGCCCCGATAAGGCTGAGTGGTGCGTCAGATAGCTGAGAGGGGGAAAGAGATATTCCATCCGCTCGATAATGCAGTGCATGTAAATTTTTTAGAAGTCAAACTTTGGAAACTTTGATCAGGTTTACGCAAATGTTATTTATATCTACAATACCAAAGATACATCATACAAAACTACATCTCATGGTGAATCTAATGGTATATGTTTGCCGTACTAGATGTAATTCTTTTTCTCCACGTACATGGTCAAACTTTGTGATGTTTGACTTTTCAATAAATCTATATGCTATGGACCGAGGAGAGTGCCTCAGTCAAGACAGATGAAGTGCGTGTGAAGGAGAATGAGTAAGTGTGCAAAAAGAGTATGTGTGTGAAAGAGAAAGTGACAACAAACGATAAATTAGAGAGAGAGTGTGTTTTTTCGTTTCTTATGCGAACATATCACGCATGCATCTCCGAGATGGAAAAGCGAGGTGAGGAGATACACGAAGATAGCTAGTGTGTGATTGTTTGCAACGGAGAGAGACACCCCTGTAGCACATGTCCAATAGAGGTGTGGACAACAAGGAACAAAGGTCGAGAGGGACACATGGATGGCATGGACGCATGGGGAGGGAGAGAGGGTGTGTTTGTGATAGAGAGATCCCGTCGAGATCGTGAGGGGACTATATGGGTGGGAGATCGAGGGAGTGCGTGCACGATAGAAAGATGCCCCGAGAGAAATCGAGATAGACCATGCACATGTTTGTGATGGAGACTAAGATTAGCTAGTCATACACATATAGGGGGGACTGCGTGTGCCTACAATTGAGTGAGAGACCCTCATACTTGGCTAGCTGGGCATGAGATTGTGTGTGTGCGCGTGTGAGATGGAGAGAGAACGAGGGGGAGAGATAGAGTTTTAGATGGGCCTATCGAGTGCGAGTGAGATATGCATGTGTATGTGTGACCCAGGTGGATGGAGAGTTTGAGAGAGGGGGGAAGAGCTCCGAGACGACATAGTGGTGCGTGAGAGAGTTACAGGCAAAGAGCCAAGGAATCTGTGTGCATACGATGAGTGCACCCAAGATATCTAGTTTGGACTAGCTAGAGTATCATGCATAGTGTGCGACAGAGACCCATAGATGGTGTATATATGCATGCGAACTAGAAAGACCCCCCCCTACACACACAAAGAGAGAGAGAGAGAGAGAGAGAGAGAGAGAGAGAGATATAGAGAGAGAGATGGAGAGAAAGGGAGAGGGACGAACAAGGTTTTTGTGTCGGATGCGTGCGACAGAATTAAAGATTGTCGGCGAGAGAGAGAGAGAGAGAGAGAGAGAGAGAGAGAGAGAGAGAGAGAGAGAGAGAGAGAGGTAGCGTTTTATGCATCAAAGACTAATATAAACCATGTTTCGATATAAACTTGCATTCAAATATTTAAATTGGAGAACATGTTGTCTGCAATCCACACATGAACGGATATATGCGTATATCAAACAAGTTCATTAATTTGACTTTCAACATGTTCATGGAGTACTATAATATTGTACAACATGCTACTCGATTGAGGTGTTCAATTTTGGATTTAGTTCACTATTTTGACCTACTGAACGAGCTATTTCATTGAATCGAGATATTTCATTTTGGGTTTGATTCGCGTTTTTGAGTGGGTAAACTATTTGTCATATAGTAAATCGCTAGCAACGAGCATGTAAAAACACATTACTCCCGAGCATCATCTCTCCATCTAAAAAAGAAGTGGCAAGCTAATATTTCAAAATTTGATCTGAATCGACTTGGTAAGGTAGACGTGGATGCTCGTTCTCCCAAAATTTGAACGAACCGTTAAACATCCTCTCTGCTCGGTGGAATTCGCCCGAGCAAATAAATGGGAGACGCGAAATTACCGTCCTATGTGGGACACGCATCAATTGGCCCATTGTACATCAAGGGTAGGTTCGTAACTTCATCCAAGCGCGCCTTCCTCGGCCGAAATGACATGTGCTGAATAATTCATAAACCATGGTTGGCAAAACACGCTCTCCTCGCCCAAAATAGCTCGCACCCACTATTTCAAAACACGCTCTCCTCGCCCGAAATCGCTCGCGCCCACTAGTTCAAAACACGCCCTCCTCACCCGAAATCGCTCCCGCCCAGAGAAGCAAAGTTACTCTACTATCCCCGACCCTCAGTACACAGACCCAAGCCGAGAAGCCTATAGGCAAGTGTAGAACTGTAACTCCCCCTCACATTTCAGACAAATGCGTCCATAAGACATGGTTCCACTCCCCTCCCAATTTCCCCCGCCCGCCCCCATTCATACCTCCTGGGCGCCAAATCACCTTCTCCCCGGGAAGCTCCCTTCTCCCGAGCCGCGAAACCTCAGCTCCACCTCCATGGCACCCCCACCGCACCAATTTCACAGCCGCCCTCCTCCCTAATGCCGGAGACGCTGTCCATTTGCCGTCGTGCACTGGGCTGTGTGCCTCTTACTCCGTGCTGCTGGTGCTGCCTCGACGACAGCCGCGTGAACCGTACCGGAGCCGATTCACCCCCGCCCTTGTTCACAGTGCCGGAGCGGCTCCAACTTCGGATCCATCCAGAGTCCTGGCGCTCCTTGGGCGTAGCCGTCGACCGCCGCGACATCGCTCTTTCCCTGTCGCCAGTCGCCACCGCAACCGCGCCGGCCTCACCGACTCGGTAGCTGGACCTGCCTACTTCACCATGCCGCCAGATAGGTCGCACCCTCATCTCAAATCACTTTATTTAGGCGTCAGTTCACTACTAGGAAAAGGGCTATAGATGAAATTGACACTAATGGCGCACCAGAGAAGTGGTGCGCCACTACTATATACTAACGGCGCACCATGTGCCGATGCGCCATTAGTGTGGAAGACACTAATGGCGCACCAGACACAAGGTGCGCCACTAGTAACATTTTGTTTCATTTTTCCAAACATACTAATGGCGCATCCGGGCAAAGTGCACCATTACTAGTTCTAACTAGTAATGGCGCACCAGCCATAGAGTGTGCCACTTCTGTATTTTTTTATTCTTTTTTTTGCAAAACTACTAATGGCGCACCGTGGCACAGTGTGCCATTACTAGTTTAAACTAGTAATGGCGCACTATGACACGGTGCGCCATTAGTATATATATATATATATTTTGCAAAACTATTAATGGCGCATGGCCAGCAGGTGTGCCATTAGTATGTTGGGTTACTAATGGCGCATGGCTGGGTGGTGTGCCATTAGTAACCTGGGACCAGCTAGATATTTTGGACAGCCACACCTACACACTCACTTTCCCCACTTCATTCCCTCCACCTCCTTCTCCAAGCTTGTCGGCTGCCTCCTCCTCCTCACCTCATTTGCACCATAGATTCATCAAAATTAAGTGGTGAAATTACCTTTTTTGATAGGTAAGTAAGGGGAAAGCTATCTTCATGTTGTAGATCTACTTTTTTCTCCCTAGCTCGCTCCAACAACGTGCACATGCACTTTTTGTGGCCTAGCTAGATCTGTGTATGTTTGTGGTGTTGCATATATGTTTGTGTTTGCAGGTACCGGTATTTGAAATGCGATAGTTGCCAATATTTTGCCAGAATATTGATTCATTTCCGTTTCGGCGAGAACTTTGGCACTATGCATTCTTTTTGGTCCTATTTTTAGGGAAAGTCATGCCAAATTTTTTTCTTGGTTCTAAAATATCGTTTTGCTCTACCCCGCAGGTGACCATGGTCCGCACGATGACCGAAGGCATCATGAATAGGTTTTTGAGCTCCGCGAAGGCCGAGATGCTTCAAAAGAACGAGATGGAGATAAGATGTCTGTGTTGAAGATGCAAGCTGAAGAGCCTTATTGCGGACCCAGATTCCGGGCAGGTGCAGGACCACCTGCTCTTGCATGGTTTCATGGATGGCTATCGGTGGCAAGGTGATGAAGATGACTATGAAGTCGTCCATGGGGGCCGGGCAAGAAATGAGGAAGGGCAGCAAGACAACCACCGCGGCTCGGGCGGGCAAGAAGACGAAGAATCTCCAGGACATGATCACGACGGTGATGTTGTACACAGTCATCATGTAGAAGATGCCATACATGATGATGAGGAAGATGCCGGAGCAGACGAAGGGCATGATCATGAAGATGAAGATGTCGGTGGAGCAGACGACGATGGACCATCGATGGGCTGGGTGCAGGACCCTCATATTCAAGAGCTGCTTCTCAAGCAGACGGATAACGCAAGAGCTGCCGCCCGAGAGAAAGCCAAGCTGGATCAACTAGAGATAGACGCAGTTACTCCATTGTATGAAGGATGGAGGCCCGAGGATACCCGCCTGTAACGCCCCGTGACCGATGTGCCAGCTGTCCTCCAGTTATTCGCTGTTGTTGCCTTGTCATTGCTTGCGTGTCATGCATTGCATATCATGTCATCATGTGCATTTCATTTGCATACATGTTCGTCTCATGCATCCGAGCATTTTCCCCGTTGTCCGTTTTGCAATCCGGCGCTCCTATGTCACCCGGTGTCCCTTTCTACCTCTTTTCGTGTGCGGGTGTTAAACGTTTTCGGATTGGACCGAGATTTGTCATGCGGCCTTGGTTTACCACCGGTAGACAACCTGTCAAGTTTCGTGCCATTTGGACTTCGTTTGATACTCCAACGGTTAACCAAGGGACCGAAGAGGCCTCGTGTGTGTTGCAGCCCAACACCCTTCCAAAGTGGCCCAAAACCCACCTAAACCTCCTCCATCATCTCGGTCGATCGATCACGATCGCATGGCTGAAAACCGCACCTCATTTGGAGCTTCCTAGCTCCCTTTACCTATAAATATGTGTCTCCCTCCGAAATTCTCGCGCAGATGAAACCCTAACCTTCGTCCTCCTCGCGCCGTCGGACGTTTCTTCCTCCGGCGCCGGACATGTCCGCCCTCCACATCGCTCGGGCCAATCCCGTCATGCCACCTCAGCTCCGCCACCGCCCTCAGCCACTCCCGCATCGCCACCCGTTCGCCACCTCCCTCTCTCTCCACCGCGCGCAGCCGACGCCCGCCGTGGCCCGCGCTAGGCCCGCCCGAGCCGCCCCGGGCCCGAGCGCCCCGCGCCCCACGCCCCGCGCGCCGTCCTTCCCCACCGCCTACAGTGCGCCTCGCCGCCGCCGCCTTCACCGGCCCCCACGTCGGCGAGCTCCGCCGGAGCCGCTCCGCGCCGCCGCCTCGCATTCGCCGGCGCCGCTGCCCGGCCACCGGACTTCATCGCCGTTCTCCGCAGTTCCGTGCCGCCCCGTCGTCATGGATCGCGCCGGCCCCGCCTTGCGCCACCCTGGCCCCGCTCGAGCTCGCCGGAGAAGCTCCGGCGACCAGAGCCGCCCCTCACCGGAGATCCCCTCCGTCCCCGGATCTAAAGAGGTTGGATCAGATCCACCCATCCCTCCAACCAAATGGTGTCCCGCGTCCCCGGATCCCTCCGTCCCGCACCGCTTCGTCCCGGGTTGACTTTTCCCGGAGAGGTCCTAATTTCACTAAGTCCCCAGATCTGCTATGTTTTTTAGCGTTTTTCATCGCATCATAACTCTGCATCTGTAGCTCCGATTCGTGCGTGTAGCATATCAAAATGTTCGTCTCGACGAGTAGATCATTTCTTCTCATTGCATCATTTTCATTTGAGCTCATCTTGATGCCCGAAATTCTGTTGGAAGAGGGCTATGTGATAAACTTGGCAGATCTGTTTCATCAAATAGATATTTGTCATATTTGCCATGATTAATGTGTGCACGATATGATCCCGAGATTTACATGTGTTTTGTTATATGCCATGCCATCTTTACAGAGGTGCTTTCCATGTATTTTTGTGATATGTGTGGTGACTAGCACAAGCTTGCAAAGTAGCATAATCGGTAATGCTGATTTCAGGGACTTAGAATTTCACTAAGTCCTTGTCCTGATTTTGTCGTTATGCCATATGTTCATGTTGTTTCCTAGTGATCCGTGCCTCTTTTGAGGATGATCAGTAAGGATGATTTCTTAACATTGTGGTGCTCTATCCATCCATGTCTTTGTTGGCATTTATGGAGGACCCTAGCTTGAGTCAATCGAGCTCTACTTTTGCTATTTCGTGAATCCTGGCAGATTGTTGACTTGTTAGCGATTTTGCCGAGGATGTTGCTATTGATCCGTGCATGCTATGTTGTTGTTCTTGCCATGTATAGCTCCTATGCCATGTCTTATTGATGGGTGTATGCTTAGTTTGTCATGCCATGTTCTGTAGTGAGTGCATCGAGCTCGTAAACATGCCTACTCGTTAACTGATTTGCATGCTCCAGTTTTTCTCTAAGTCTGGGATCTGTTTATGTTTTTGCCATGTTCACATGCTTGCAATTGTATTTTCTCATCCTTTTTGGCTCAAGGTCACTAAGGGACTTTTGTTAAGTGCTTTGAGTAGCTTCATGCCATGCCTTGATTTGCCATGTTAAGTTCCTGTAGCATGTAGTTTCCTGATGTTAAATCCCAGACTTGTGTTAATTTCACTAAGTCTGAAACCTGTTATCATTTGCACTTTTTCCATGCTTGGTTGAACCTGTTAATGAGTGTTTTAGCCGTAGCTCAGTGTTCATATTTTGTCAAGCATCATGAGTGGATCCCTGCCATGTATCTTGTTTCCATGTTTAGGTGCTGTAGCATAATTATCTTGATGCATTTAGATGGCTACTTGCTGTTTATCGCAGACCGGTGCCATATTTGTTTTGCTTGCCATTTCCAAACCGTGCATCCGATTCCGGTGATCTTTATATCGATTTTAACCGAAATCACCTCACCTTTCCAGTGGCACTCTTGGATTTCCATGTTGAGACCAGGTTCAATCATTCCTTTGCAAATCATGCATATGCATCGCATACCGCATCCCGCATATCATACCATGTTCATGTGTTGGTTGTTTACTATGTTGTGTGCTTCTTTCCGGTGTTGCTTCTTCGGGTTGGTTCTGGTAACGTCGTGATTGTGAGGACCCGTTCGACTACGTCCGTTTATCTTCTTCATGGACTCGTTCTTCTTCCTTGCGGGATCTCAGGCAAGATGACCATACCCTCAAAATCACTTCTATCTTTGCTTGCTAGTTGCTTGCTCTTTTGTTATACCTATGCCGTGATACCTACCACTTGCTTATCATGCCTCCTATATTGTTGAACCAAGCCTCTAACCCACCTTGTCCTAGCAAACCATTGTTTGGCTATGTTACCGCTTTGCTCAGCCCCCTCTTATAGCGTTCTTCGTTGCAGGTGAAGATTGAAGCTTGTTCCATGTTTGGGACATGGTTATTTTGTTGGGATATCACAATATCTCTTATTTAATTAATGCATCTATATACTTGGTAAAGGGTGGAAGGCTCGGCCTTATGCCTGGTGTTTTGTTCCACTCTTGCCGCCCTAGCTTCCGTCATATCGGTGTTATGTTCCCGGATTTTGCGTTCCTTACGCGGTTGGGTTATAATGGGAACCCCTTGACAGTTCGTCTTGAATAAAACACCTCCAGCAAGACCCAACATTGGTTTTACCATTCTCCACCTAGCCTTTTTCCCTTGGGTTCTGCGGACTCAAGGGTCATCCTTATTTAAACCCCCCCGGGCCAGTGCTTCTCTAAGTGTTGGTCCAACTGAACGATGTCCGGAGCTACCAGGGGCAACTCTGGGCTGGCCCACCCGACGTCTTGCTCATCCGGTGTGCCCTGAGAACGAGATATGTGCAGCTCGTATCGGGATTTGTCGGCACATCTGGATGGCTTTGCTGGTCTTGTTTTACCATTGTCGAAATGTCTTGAAACCGGGATTCCGAGTCTGATCGGGTCTTCCCGCTAGAAGGAATATCCTTCGTTGACCGTGAGAGCTTGTGATGGGCTAAGTTGGGACACCCCTGCAGGGATTTGAACTTTCAAAAGCCATGCCCGCGGTTATGGGCAGATGGGAATTTGTTAATGTCCGGTTGTAGAAAACCTGAAGTTGACCTTAATTAAAATGCATCAACCGCGTGTGTAACCGTGATGGTCTCTTCTCGGTGGAGTCCGGGAAGTGAACACGGTGTTGGAGTTATGCTTGACGTAGGTTGTTCTAGGATCACTTCTTGATCATAGATGTTCGACCGTGCTTTTGCCTTCTCTTCTCGCTCTCTTTTGCGTATGTTGGCCACCATATATGCTAGTCGCTTGCTGCAGCTCCACCTCATACCTTTACCTTACGCATAAGCTTAAATAGTCTTGATCGCGAGGGTGTGAGATTGATGAGTCCCCGTGACTCACAGATAGTTCCAAAACCAGTTTGCAGGTGCTGATGTTACCGAGCAGGTGACGCAACCAAGCTCAAGGAGGAGCTGGATGAAGATCTTGTCCTTTATGTTGTTCCGTTTCCAGTTGATCAGTAGTGGAGCCCAGTCGGGACGATTGGGGATCTGTGTAGCTTTTGGGGTAGTCTTCTTTTATTTTGGTTCTGTAGTCGTACCTTGATTGTATCTGTTTGACGTAATGCTTTATTCATGTAATTGTGTGAAGTGGCGATTGTAAGCCAACTATGTATCTCTTTCCCTTATGTATTACATGGGTTGTCTGAAGATTACCTCACTTGCGACATTGCTTTCAATGTGGTTATGCCTCTAAGTCGTGCTTCGACACGTGGGAGATATAGCCACATCGAGGGCGTTACACCGCCTGAAAGTAACGCTCATGGATCGGATCTAGAGATGAAGGTAAAACACAAAATGACCGACGCATCCTTCGACGAGAACATGTCATTCTGGCACGAACGTCTTCCCAAGGGGAACAAGTGCCCTACCCGTTTCGAGGAGGCAAAGAAAATCGTGTGTCCTCTGGATTTACCGCACATGAAATACCATGTGTGCATGAACAATTGCATCATTTATCGGGACGAGCACGCGGAGTCTACCATATGTCCGGTGTGCGGCGTCACTCGATACAAGAAGAGGAAGAAAGCTCCTCGAAAAGTGGTGTGGTACTTTCCGATCACTCCTCGTTTGCAGCGGTATTTCACGGACCCTAAGGTAGCAAAGCTCCTGCGTTGGCACGCAGATAGGGAGGAGAAGAAGCGAGAAGATGACGCAAATGATCCGGAGATAAATAAAAAAAGACAAGATACTGAGTCACCCTAAGGATGGGAGCCAGTGGCAAGCGTTGAACTTCGAACACCCAGAATTTGGGAAGGATCCAAGGAACATCGTGCTGGGCGCGAGCACTGATGGAGTCAATCCGTTTGGCAGCCAGAGAAGCACACATAGCACCTGACCTGTGTTTGTGTGGATGTACAACCTTCCCCCTGGTTGTGCATGAAGAGGAAGTACATTCACATGAGTATGCTAATTGAAGGGCCAAAACAACCAGGGGACGACATCAATCTGTATCTGGGGCTGCTGAAATAGGAGCTAGACACGCTGTGGAAAATGCCAGCCAATACGTGGGACGCCGCAGAGAAAGAATATTTCCCTATGAGAGCCGCACTGCTCACGCCGGTGCACGACTATCTTGGTTACGGATATCTCGCGGGGCAGGTGGTCCACGGATTTTCTGGATGCGTCAGGTGCATGGATGACACAACGTATCGCCAGCTAGATAGAGATCCCGGGTCTTCGAAAACTGTGTTCATGGGACATCGAAGGTGGCTTCGTGACGATGACCCATGGAGGAAACGCAAGGATCTGTTCGATGGTGAAACCGAACCCCGAAGACGCCCGCGTACGAGGAGCGGCGAGGAAATAGACGAGCTGTTGAAAAATTGGAAAGATTGCCCACTGCCGGGAAAGAAGCAAAAGGCGCTAGAGCCGAGAAAGAAGCGAAAGGCGCCAGAGCCGCTGCTGAAGGTATGGAAAATGAGGTCTGTTTTCTGGGACTTGCTGTACTGGAAGATCCACCGTGTGCCTCATAGCCTTGATGCCATGCATATCACAAAGAACGTGTGCGAGAGTCTTCTTGGTACCCTGCTCAACATGCCAGAGAGGACCAAAGATGGGCCGAAAGCAAGGGCAGACTTGAAATCAATGGGCATCAGGCAGGAGCTTCACGCTAATGATGTTGATGATGATGATGATGAGGCGAAGCAGGACACAGAAAGTCGTCGCAAAGGCAAAAAGGCCAAGAAGACCGGAAATGACTACCCTCCCACATGCTTCACTCTAAGTCAGGAGGAGATCGAGCAGTTTTTCACCTGCCTCGTAGGAGTAAAACTTCCTTATGGTTACGCGGGGAAGATAAACAGATACCTAGACCTAGTGAAGCAGAAGTTCAGCGGGATGAAGTCTCACGACTGTCACGTGCTGATGACGCAGATACTTCTAGTTGCAATCCGTGGGATCATGGACGCGCACATCCATGAAACGCTATTTGGCCTATGCAACTTTTTCGACGTCATCTCTCGGAAGTCGGTTGGCGTGAGGCAACTCAGAAGGCTACAGGAAGAGATCGTGGTGATACTATGCGAGCTTGAGATGTACTTCCCGCCTGCATTCTTCGACATTATGGTGCATCTGCTGGTCCATATCATGGAGGATATCATCCAACTCGGGCCGACGTTCCTGCACAGCATGATGCCGTTCGAAAGGATGAATGGTGTCATCAAAGGATACGTTCGCAACATGTCACGTCCAGAGGGAAGCATAGCCAGGGGCTTTCTGACCGAAGAGTGCATCTCCTACTGCACGAATTATCTAGGCATCGAGAACCCCGTTGGTCTGCCCGTCAACAGGCACCTCGGCAGGCTCGCTGGATGGGGTCACCGTGAGGGTCGCCGCGAAATGCATGTCGACTTCGAGGGTCGACTCGCCGACTTTGAAAGAGCAAACCTAGTCGCGCTACAACACATAGACATGGTCGATCCTTGGGTGGTAGAGCACAAAACCTTTATTGAGAAGACGTACAATGACCGAGGCCAATAGAGGACAGACGGAGATATAATCAAAGAGCACAACTCATGTTTCACGCGTTGGTTCAAGCAGAAGCTTCTGTCGTACCCTTTACATGAGGATTCTTCCATGGAAGAACAACTCATATTTGCCTTGTCACAGGGCGCCGAGCACAATCTGATGACCTATGAGGCGTACGATATCAACGGCTACACATTCTACACCGAGGACAAGGACATGAAGAGCGATGGTTATCAGAACTCCGGGGTAACGATGGAATCCTACACCGGTAACGACAAGGACAGATACTACAGAAGGATCGAGGAGATCTGGGAGCTGAGCTACGCTAGAGAGAAGGTCCCGATATTCTGTGTCAGACGGGCCAAGAGCGTCCTAAAAGAAGACCGGTATTTCACCACCATGGTTATACCCGAAGCCAAATCCAAGACCGCGGGCGCAAACGTCACCGCGAAAAATGAGCCATGGGTACTGGCTTCCCAAGTGGACCAATGCTTCTTCATTACCGACCCGTCAAAGCCCAGTCGTGTTGACGTGAGGAGAGGCAAAAGGAAGATCATCGGAATGGATGGAGTAGCCAATGAGCAAGACTTCGACAAGTATGGCGACCCGAAGATTGAACATGACGACGACGATGAAGTAGCAGCATACACCACAAGAAGAAGCGGGACCACCCTACCTAAAGGACGTCCGTTCCACAGAAGAACTCCATTTGCGAAAAATAAGGGCAAGAAGATTGTGAACAGATAGCTAGCTAAGATCGATTGTATTTAAATCGTAGTCTTCATTTCTCGGGCACTTTTTGATATCATGAATATTTTTAAATTTCATAGGCACTTTTTGAATTCATGAATATTTTTTCAAATTTGATGATATTTTTTCATATTCAATATGAAAAAATATTGAATATTCATGAGGACACTCGATCTCGATCCCCTCCCTCTCGATAGCAACCCCCCTCGCTAGATCCCCCTCGCCGCCGAGCACCCCCTGCACCCTCCCCCCACTCCACCGCCGCCAACGACCCCCCGCACCCTCCCCCGGCCTGCTCCATCGCCGCCGCCGACACCCTGCACCCTCCCCCACTTTTTGATGATATTTTTAAATAACAAATTTGATGATATTTTTTCATACTCATAAATGTTTTACCAATTCACAAATGAATGCAGCTAAAAATCCAAAAAGGACTAGTTGTGCTTGGTTATATGTTACTCCCAAAAGCATATAAAGTTTGTCAAATTTGGAGCTATGGATATTTAGTTATGATTTAAACAAGTTTGAACATATTTAAACACAAATAAATATCAAACAACTTTTTAAATGTTGTTAACATGGCAACAAGCTGCATATTATTTTTCTACATGAAATTCTGAGCATCTAGCATATGTGACATGTTATATTTGGATGCATGCATAAAAAGATATGTGCAAACAAAAAAATGCATAAAAACAAAAATTGGGGAGCCTGGGAATCGAACCCAAGACCTCCCAGTGTGTGTGCTGCGTGCTGACTAGTCGGGCTAGTGTGTGTGTTCTGATAGGGATATGGTTAGGTGGAATATAACCTGAGTGCTCGAACTGTAATAATTTTTTTACTAATGGCGCACCAGGGGGAGGTGCGCCATTGCTGTCGTCGTACTTATGGAGCACTAGGGGGAGGTGCGCCATTGCTAACCCTCCCCACTCCACCTATTTCCCTCTGGCCTCTCTCCCTCCCTCGCCAGATCCCCCACTCAACCTAACCCGTCCCAACCGTACGCTGCCGCCCCGCCTTGCTCCACCCCCTCCGTCCGCCGCACGTCATCGGCGACGCCGCCGCCTCTCCTTCCCTGCCTTCTTCTCCACCCCGCTGCCCCGACCCCCGCCGCCCCCGCGCCCCCGTGCCCCCACTACTGCAGCTCCCCCGCACCGTCGCCCCCGCGTCCCCCACCACTGCAGCTCCCCCGCGCCCCGAGCCGGAGGAGGAGGATGAGTAGGAGGAGGAGACGGAGGCGGTCGACGCGGAGCAGGAGGCCGCGGAGGACGCGCTGCTGGACCGCGCGCAGGCCCTCATCTCCCGCGTCGTCGAGCAGGAGGCCAACCCCAACCCGCGCCTCATCCACACCCTCGCCACCATCCGCATCGTCGAGCAGGAGGCCAGGTAGTCCGCCCATCCCCTCCCTCTCCCCCTTCCGCCCAAATTCTCAAATCAATTCCCACCCTGAACTATGAACTTGTGCTTGTGGTGTTAAGAGGATGTGGTGAAAGTTATGATAGCTGTTGCAGCAATATACATAGGACTGTTGTATTTAGCACATGCTTCCTTGATGAATTGCTATGGCACCAGCAAGCATTTAGCAAAAAATGTGGAAAATCAAGGTTCCTCTTCAGATTAGGTTTTTTACTTTGTGTAGGAGTGAGGAATCTATTGACCGTACAAGCACAAGTTAATTTTACTCCTCCCTTATTAACAGTACTCCTGAATGATAGATATAACTACTCCTGAATGACCAATACTACTGGAGGAGTACTCCTTAACTGAAAAGATTTAAGTTAATTAAAGGAAAAGGCTTCAGTTTATTTTTATTAACAAAAAATGTTTTAGTTAATTTGAGTTAACACAAAAGGTTTCAGTTAATTACTACTGGAGGAGTAAATTAAAAGGTTTAAGTTAATTAAAGGAAAAGTTTTGAATTTATTTTAATTAATAGAAAAATGTTTCAGTCAAAGTTACAGTTAAAGCGGATAAGAGAATGCTCCTACTGTACTAAAAAAGAAGAGAGGGAGAGAGGACACTACTGCACTTGCTACAGAGTCTGTAGGGGGGACTACTCAAGCAGTGCAAGCAAGCAAAATTGCAAGCTACTGCTGCTGCAAGCAAATTCTGTTAAAGCTTCATTGGTTAACATTCTGGTTTTGTTAGATAGTGGCTACACTAATCTAGAGTGATACAGTTTTCCTTCCCCTGTATTTCCTGTGGCTCTATTGTGTAATAATTGTGCTCTATTGTGTAATAATTGTTCTGTCATGAAAATAGAGTTTTGTCTCTCATGTTCTGAATTTCCACTTTTCCTCAAATTTTGCTTCATAATAGTATCTCTGCGGCTGTTGTTGATCATCTTTCAGGTTTATCTTTGTACTAGTATTTGAGCTCTTTCCATCATCTACTATCATGTGGAACTCTTTTTACAGTTAAAATGACCATGATTTACTGTGTCCAGTAGTTGGGTTTTTTAAGTCTGTTTACAGCTCTAGTACACTTCTCTTACACTTACTCAGGACTTGTATTTCTGCTTTTTAGGTCGGCGTAAATTTGGTAGTCTCTGAGTTTTGTTAATCCTATGATCCGTCACTCTGTCAACCTTTGTAATTTGCACCTATATTATGTAACACTACTTGATGATGTTAAACTATAACTCCCTTTCCTTAGAACTGTAATTACTGTAGCAACAAATCCATTTTCATCTATATGTATAGCACACACAAGGAAATTACTGTTCTGTGTTTTTTGTGTTTGTTTTTACAGTCCTCTAGTAACTGAGCTACTGTTGTGTTGTTGTTCCTATACTGTAATTGTTTCAGCGCACACTACCATGACTTAATGTTTACAATAGCTGTTTTCTTTGTATCCAATAGTCAGCTTATATTTTTCTTCAGAGGTAACTGGTCAAATGTTCAGTGTGTATGTCTGAACTTGAATGTTGCAATGCTGTTTTCTTCAGAGGCTACTGTCAAAAATTTGAGCTACTGTCTTGCAAAGATGATGATTATCTTGCTAGTTTGCTGGGTTTTGTCTCCGACCATTGTGTCGTGATGAATTTGCAGGTACCCCGAGAGGCCCTTGAGTTTGCCGGAATGTCGATTAACTTCCGTTCCGGCAAATTCGGGTACTCCATATCTCCTATTTTCAGCAAAGGTCATGCTGAAATTTTCCATGAATTTTAGCATGACTTTGCTAAAAATAGGACATATGGGGTACTTGCGACTAATGCATGGGCCGGGGTATCTTAGTACTTAGTTAAGTAGGATCAACTGCCCCGCCATTCTTGCTGCATTAAACCATAGGTGGTAATAGAGCCAAGTGATTAGGCCCAACTTAGAATTCTCCTTAGCATTGATAAACCCTAGATGATAAACCCAACATAGGTGGCAATAGAGCCAAGTGATTAGTGCCAAGTGATTAGGCCCAACCTAGGGTGCCTCGGCATCGATAAACCCTAAATGATGAAAACTTAACTTGGCTTCTATAGGATGCCTCGGTGTCGATGAGAACCTAAATGATGTACGCTTAGGCTTTTAGGGTGCCTCGGCGTCGACAAACCCTAAATGATAAAAGCTTAGCTTTTAGGATGCCTCGGTGTCAAAAAACCCTAAATGATGAGACCATGATCTTGTTCCTTGACAATAACCAACTTTTTGACCAAACTTTTTTCCTATTTAGAGCGAAACATGGCCCACAACGATGAGGCCGGCGGTTCGGGTGGCAAGCAATTTTGGGAGCTGTCCCAGGAGTTGGAGGAAGAACCTCGCCGCTATGAGGACACCGCGGAAGACACTGATCCTGACTACACAACCCCTAGTGGCGTCGGGGATGAAACCACTGATGATGGCGCCGCGGATGCCACCACTGATGATGGCGGCGCACGCACAGATGGCAGCCAACCGAAGAGGCAACGGAAGGACCGGCGCCCGAGCGTGCTCGGCACCGTCAGGGGAGAATTTACTGAAGTGAACTCCGACGGGCATCCGACGGCGCCCAAACACGTAGTCAAGGGGTACTCGGTTCAGCTCGGGTGCATTCTTTGAAGCACCATCTCGATCAACACCGAGAACCTAAGGCATAAGGACCGAGGGAATTTGCGCATCCTCCTCTTCACGAAGCTGCACGAATGATACAAGTTCCCCGCTGAGTTTGCAAACACACGCTTCTCAGGGAATAAAGTGAACGGTGCCGCCCTCACGAGGATGAGCACGATCCTGTCTACTTGGAAAAGCACGGTGAAGGCAATGATTGAAAAAGGTGATAGTTATGAGAAGATCAAGGAGAAATATCCTTTGATGAGCAAAGATGACTACAAGGAGTTCAAGATCAAGTGCGAGAGCGGCACAACCTCCGAATCAAGTCAGTGGGGGAAAGAAATGCGGAAGTTGAACTTAGGGGTCCACCAACTCGGTCCCGGCGGTTACAGAGTGGCGAAGCCTATATGGGACGAGGATGCGGAGCGTGCCGAGCAAGGCCTACCGCCCCGCTTCGAGAAATACCGTGACAAGCAGACCAGGAACTTTCTTAGGGCCCGGTACAAGGAGGACCCGGTAACAAAGGAGCTTACCACGGATCCGAAGACCAGGGTGCTTGAGCTTGTTCTGGTAAGGAATACATCCCCCGTGTAATTAGCTCCATATGGTTGCATTCTAATTAATCCCCAATATTTCTAAATGGTTCACGTTCCTTCCGTAGGACAATGAAAGCAGTAGCGCGGGGTCGTCTCAGAGCTCCCCTTTCGACACCCCTTCAAATAGGGCGTTGAACATAATGAAAAACAAGGATAAGCTCAGTAAGCCCACGTCAGCTGGTCGTGTGGCCGGCAAAGGCTTGTCCACAAAATGGTCGTCATACTATACCGCTGGTGGGCGAAAGGAGAAAAAGACCAGCTCGGAAAGCCAGTTGCGCGAGGTTGAAGCACTCAAGGCACAAGTGGTGCGGATTCCGGAGATTGTCCAAGAGCAAGTGCAACAACAACTGGGAACAACGCTCAACGCCATGGTGACTACGTTGATTCATGGGCTGACGACGTGGATTGCGGGCGGCCAACAGGGGCCTCCCCCGGTTCCCAGCTTCACGGCCAGCAACTCGCACAACGCGCAGGCGGCGCCATTGGTGTCTCTGGCGGAGGCGGTATTCATGTCTCCGGTGCCGGCACGGGCATTGGAGCTTAGTGCACCCGGGTGTACGCCGGCCGGCACCTCGCCAGCAAGCGGCCCCTCCGTCAGTTGCACGACCGCCGTTGGCGGTGCCTCGACATTAGCCGAGCTCGACGGCATCACGGTAACTAAGCATCTCGGTTGATGACTTCATCTCCTTGCCTTTGACTGGGCATCCCTGACGCCCTACATATTTTCGCAGGGCGCCGCCGACGTTCCTTGCACTCTCCTGCACTTCGTGGGCGGCGAGTTGGTCGATGTCGCCAAGGGCAGACTCGTTCAACCGGGCAACCACGTGTTCCACGATAATCTGATGCCACCCACAGTGTATAGGGTTGAAGTGGTTTGGGTGCTGCCAGGCTGCGACAAGCTGTTACCTCCGATTCGACCCGCTGGGGCCGACGAAGAAGAAGAGATGACCCTCAGCATCTGCATAAGCTGGCCCCTGCTTTGGTCGAAGAGCCAGATTCGTTTGGGGGCGGGGGACACCACCCCACAGACAAGACCGCCAGTCGTGCCGGCGCCAAGCCATGGCAAGAACGCCGCAACGCTACCGGACATGCCGGACATCCCTATGGCACAGGATCCGGACATGCATATGGCACAGGATCCGGACGATGACGACAATGACGACGGTACATTTACCAATGTCGATAAGTACTTTGCCGAACATGGGTACGGTGACGAGTTCTACGGGCCTCCTTCTCAAGAACCCAACCAAGACGACCGTGATCTAGCTGGTACGGCGGAGAAACCCAATTGCAACACGCGTCGTCTGGCGTTCAGTTCTCAGGAGATGCCTCCAGCTGCCGCCTTCACCGAGCCTCAAATAGCCATGGTGCCAAATATTATCAGCCCCAACACGCTCAAGAAGGCGGTCTGTGAGCAGAACTCGGTCCCATTACAGCAGGTCAAGAAGAAGGGGCGGAAACGAAAGGCTAAAAAGGGCGCCGGTGCGAGCCAGCCGGCATCGAGTACGATTCGTGCTCAGGACGGGCCACCTTCACCTAAGGATATCTCGAGGAGGGTGCATGTGGCGGGTAGGGCGATGCTACCGACAAATATGCTCAATGCTGCAACCGGTGCTATGCGGAGTCTGCATGACAGTGTTCTTTCTATGGAGAAGCGGCGTCTCACAGAGAATGATGTGGCATACCCTGTTTTCATGGCCAAGGTGCCAGAGGGCAAGGGCTTTGTGGATGGCGCCATCGAGGGTACGATCGTCCTGCGGTTTGATGACTTCTTTGCTATGTTTAACCTTCATCCGCTGCACTACACCTTCGTTCGGCTGTTTTCGCTGAGTATGGAGATGCGGATCATTAGAGACAAGACCCCGGACATCGTGATAGTCGACCCCTTCTACATGCGTGCCAAGCTCTTGGGCAGCGCTGGGGACCGCCAAGTCGCGAGTTCACACCTCGAAGGCGTCATTCTGGCAAACCCAGATAAGGATAACTTCCTCGTGTCTTACTTTCCCGAGTAAGTCATCCCTTAACCGCCCCGAAACATATGATTTCTTAGATTTCGATCGTTCTTTTTTTTCTAGCATTCTGTGTTCTGTGTAGTGACATACATTGCACACTCATCCTCTTAAGCCCAAAATATTCCATGGCCACGTATTTCGACCCGAACCGTGACTCCAAGATGGACTACACAAATATCAAGAAAGTTCTTGATGATGTTCTCCTCGGCTACGCCAAATCTGGAGGCACCTTCACCAGGCCAGTTCGTAGGTACGGCAAGCACGTGTTTGCCCACAATACTAAGTTCTGCTACGTCAAGCAGCCGCCTGGCGGTCAGAAGGATGCCTACTACGCCCTCCATCACATGCGGGCGATCGTACGGGACCATCATCACCTTCTGCTACCAGATAATCTCAAAGATTGGGCCACGAGCTTGTCGGCAATCCAGGACGCGGACATCAGACAAGAATTCTTTCGCATCCAGTCGAAGTTTGTGGACATCATCCATCAAGATGTCCTTCATACCTCGGGGCAGTTCTACCTCAGATATCAATAGTCCAACAGTGAGATAGACACAACGCTACAAATGCAGGCTGACAACGCCCGCGATTTCATGACCATCACGACAGACGACGGCTTCATCCACGCTCCGGTCGCATGAGTCAAGTCAAAAGTAGTGATGCTATGTGTAGTTCTAAAACATTGATTGGCTCATGTTGTAATTAAACTTCAATGAATTGTATGTCTCTTTGGTTTGGACAGTCGTTCAACTTAGATGTAATCGATGCTATTTATTAGTAGGACCATGAATCGTGCTATTAATGTCTTGCTTTTCTCTTCCGATCCTTTTGTTGCATACTTATATATTGCTTATGTATTGTCTGTTGTTTGGCTTGTGCATAGAGATGCCGTCGTATGTCGTGTACAAGGGTAAGGTTCCCGGAGTCTACGACGACTGGGAGGAGTGTCGGAGATAGGTTCACCGTTTCAGTGGTAACAGTTACAAAGGGTACACCACTAGGGCGGAGGCGGAATCTAGATACGCCCGCTATCTAGCGGGAGAGAGGAGGGAGCGTTGGAGGAACCGGATGAAGACCAGTTTCATCGCGATGATGCTCATCGTGATGACCGCAGCTCTCTTCTATGTGATGGTAGTTTAGATGATCGATGTCGACTTGTAATGTAAAGACAAACTCGCTACTCGCGGTCTCGAGACTTGTAATGTTTTATCTTTGTTTGGTCTTTTGAATTCGAAGACTAATATGATGAATTGTATTCGGAGACTAATTTCTATTGTATTCGATGAATCTGCTGTTGTTGTGTGCTGCTGTCTATATTCTATCCAATAATATATTTTGAACCTGTGCAAAAATCAGAAAAGTAAAAAAATAAAATCTAATATTCATACTAATGACGCATCACCTCAAAGTGTGCCATTAGTATGCCAAAGGATACTAATGGCGCATCACTACACATTGCGCCATTAGTATGCCAAATGATACTAATGTCGCATCACCCCACGGTGCGCCATTAGTATGCCAAAGCACGAATATGGCCCCCTGGGAGGCATACTAATGGCGCATGGTGGTCTATACTAATGGCGCATGGCGTGGTGCGCCATTAGTATACCAGATACTAATGGCGCACCAGTGGTGCGCCATTAGTAAAAAATACTAGTGGCGTTGTACTAGTGGCGCACCAGTAGTGCGCCATTAGTAGGAAAAACTGGTGCGCCACTAGTAGGCCTTTTCCTAGTAGTGGTTGTCTGAATTTTTATTCTGGGCCAATCGATTTGCAATGGGAAGCAGCACCCCTCGAGGCGGCGGAGCTCCTATGCTGCCGGTTGGCTGGTGTCTAACGTAAGGGTGTGGGGCCGCAAAGTTCGCCGCGGAAGCAGGGCTTAGATGGCTATCTTTTAGAGTTGTGTGGGTTGAAGGTACTGCCGCCGCCGGATCTGGATGACGGGGAGTCTTTGTGGATTGGCCCGGGGGCGGCGCAACCACGACAGTGCAGTGGGGCGGGGAGCGGGGTTTTGGCCGGGGCCATGGACGGTGGAGGCAAGCTGCTCTGCCCTTGGTTGCTGGCTCTTCGGGGAAGATTCCGAACAGTGTTAGCCGGGAGGCACAAGACGGCCAGCCATCCGACATAGATCGGACAATACCAAAATAAAATAAAATCGTGTGACCCCAATTTAGTCTTCAGTCAACAGACGTGTGACCACTCTCGTACCTTGTTGTTGATCTCTTAGTGTATTTCTTCAGATCAAAGAGATATGTCGTTCTTAACATTATGCGTTATCTGCATCTTCAGACACACCATCTTCCGACTCACCGCAGCTGCTCCAACAAGGGAAGCATACACCAGAAGGGAGCTATAGTCCCCACTCAACAGTTCCCTGCATCGAATGTGCGTGCCCGACATGCACAGCCACAACAACTGCAGGGCCATCGACAAGTCAGCACATGATGCTCACTCCTATGGATGGCAGGCAGATAGGTTGTACCCTCATCTTACTTGTGTGCAACATTTATGGCTTTGTTATTCATCTAAGCATGGAAAATAGATCATCACATTTCACTGTATATTCATGCCGATCTCTTACGAGTCTTGTTCAGGAGTTAACGTTGTTCCATAGTTCAGCTAAGATACTTGTTCTTTAGGTAACACTGTTCCATAGTTATCATCCATCAGCCAATGCTATCCCACAGGCTGGTGATTATAGTATTATACCACTTCTAGTATTTCCTATGTTGTTCTTTAATACTTTTGTGTGCCATCTAGTTAATCTCGAGTACAAACGATACATATTCTGTAGCTTTCATCTGTGTTCTCCCTTTAGTTTATGAGACCTGTTGCTGCTAGTTAACCCCAGTCCTACTATTTATGTCGTCTCCTATAGGCACTCATTACATAAATCTAACTACTACTTGTCTTCCATGCATGTCAGATATAATTGCACACACTGATATATCCACAAGAACCTCATGGAGCAATGTAAAGGCCAATAAACTTGATGTCAATGATACCCAATTGATGGAACATGTAAAGGCAGTTCTTCAGAAGACTTGCAGAAAGATGATGAATCCTCTTCACCCACAAGGTCCTTGCTCTAACTTGGCCTGTGATATGGGTACAACATGCATATAATGTCCTGGAGTGTATCTACTCTGTTGCAATGCCATGTGCTTAGCATGCTGATCATGCATGTAAATATGTCATGCCTTCCTGTTTTCCAATACCTATTCCATTCATGATAACATGTTTTCAAATTCAAGTACTGTCATTCTACTCTATCGCAATGCCATCTGCTTAATTTGGACATCATGCTTCTGAATATCTTATGCATTGTTATTCATCAGTATGTACTTCATCTGTCTACCATACCGTGTTTTTTTACATTGAAGTGTTGTTCTAGTGCTCTGTTGCAATGCCATTTTATTTTCCCAATCATACACGTGTATGTTGCCTTAGTTATTTTTGTACGTATTCCGCTAGCATATAGTTTTACATTCAACTAGTGTTTTTTTGCTGTGTTGTCCTCTCGTATCCCTAACTCTTACACCATACTCCCTCCGTCCGGATTACATGTCATAGAAATGGATAAAACTAGATGTATCTAGAACTGAAATATGCCTAGACTCGTCCATTTTTTCCGGATGGAGGGAATACATGTCAATATGTCATGCCTTTCTATTCTTCAGTACCTATTCCATCTCTCTACTGCCGCATGTTTTATAACTGAATCACCATTCTTCTATACAAGGCATGCAAGGGGAAGACGACTATGTTAGAATCTGAAGGGTTACAAACAAGGCCTTTGCAAAAGATCCAAACGCCAGGAGATAATGAACCAACTCCAGTTTTTATAGATACTGCTCCAGCACAGAGAAACCCAACTCCTACTGATAATAAGCAGATTCTAGTGGCCAAAGGACTAGTCCGCTCCAGTCCAGCAAAAATATGTCAACTCAATTCTAAGAAGCATGTGCGTATCCTTGCATCATGAAATTTTATAGCATGCTGATCATATTTTCTACATGTTTCTTACCCATCTCTCTTTTAGAAAATAAGCTTAACACATAGAAGATTTTCTGCAATGGTATCGTTTATGAGGAAAGATTCTTGCAGGAATTCTCTGTGCTCCAATGTAGATGTAAGTACCTGTTGTATATCACTATATTTTTACATCAGCATGTATTTTGTTAATCAGCGTGAATCCAACCTTTATCTGATCTAAATTTAGTTGTAGCAAAATGTATGATTAAAGGCCACAATGTTGATTTTTGCAAGGAAAACTGCCTGGTAGTTTTGCATCCTGAGCTGCATGAGTGTACTATCTCATATCAGTGGGTTTGAATACTTTGGTTCTGTAGTGGGGTTTTTAGTGTGTTTTTACTGTGTTGTCCTGTCATATCCCTAGCTCTTACATCATACTCCCTCCATCCTGATTACATGTCGCAGAAATGGATAAAACTGGATGTATCTAGAACTGAAATACGCCTAGACCCATCCATTATTTGTGGATGGAGGGAATACATGTCAATATGTCATGACTTTCTATTCTTTAGTACCCATTCCATCTCTGCTATAGCATGTTTTATAACTGAATCACCATTCTTCTATATAAGGCATGCAAGGGGAAGACGGTTATGTTAGAATCTAAAGGGTTACAAAGCAGGTCTTTGCAAACGATCCAAATGCCAGGAGATAATAAACCAACTCCATTTTTCATAGATACTGCTCCAGCACACAGAAACCCAACTTCCCCTGATAATAACAAGATTCCAGTGGCCAAAGAACTAGTCCACTCCAGTCCAGCAAAAGAATGTCAACTCCATTCTAAGAAGCATGTGCGTATCCTCGCATCATGAAATTTTATAGCATTCTGATCATATTTTCTACATGTTTCTTACCCATCTCTCTTTTAGAAAATAAGGTTAAATGATAGAAGACTTCCTCCATTGGGATCGTATTCGAGGAAAATATCTTGCGAGAATTCTCTGTGCTCCAATGCTGATGTAAGTACCTGTTGTATATCACTATATATTTACATCAGCATGTATTTTGTTAATCGGCGTGAATTTAACCTTTATCTGATCTAAAATTAGTTGTAGCAAAATGTTAATGGCGCCAAGGTTGATTTTTGTAAGGAAAACTGCCTGGTAGTTTTGCATACTGAGCTGCATGAGTGTACTATCTCATATCACGCACATTACTAAATTGTAGTGCTTCTATGGTTGCCCATTCATTCATTGTGTCAATGTTGCTTTCATATTACGGTATTACCTTACCTGGCAGATGATAGCTTTGCCATATTGTGTTAATTTGGTGTAGGCTAGTTGCCTAAATGTTCGTTGTGTCAATGTTGCTTTCCTATTATCTGACTTTGCCAATGATAGCAATGCTAGTGTGTTAATTTTGTGCAGGCTGTTGAAGATAAGAAGACAAACTCTGAAAATAGAAAGGCAACCCCATTGTTTCTTTCCAGTAAATCTAGGCCAGGTAATATGGCAATAACTCATGATTAATCTGTTTGGTTCCCATCCTAATTTATGTTATGTTGCAGTGGTCGAGACACTCTCCACTATCAATAATACAAGCCTGCCAAAATCGACATCTAAATCTGTTCAGTATCCTCTATGTCGAATGCAACGGAATAAATGTATGTTTGTGAACCAATTAATGGCTGAAGCAATGATTGAAATGGTGGATGAATCAGAGGTGCAGAGTCGTGCGACACAACAACCGATCAATGTTTTCAGAGACAGTGTAGCAAAGCAGCAAGAACTTCCCACATGCTTATGGGCGTCATCTGTGCTGAGGTTGCAGATTGTGATGTTGTAGATGGTTAGGTTCTGCTCATTTATTTGCACTGGCATCAATCTTTGATTGCCCAGTGGATGTAATTTCCTGTAATATATTCTGGATGTGCAACGTTATTCCCTGTATGTCGTACCTTTGCTCGTCGTAATGGGCTCAAATTATCTAATTTGGCCTAAAGACATGAACGAACTTTTGTGGGCCCATTAAGTTAATGGGCCGTTACTAGGCCGAAAGTTAATGGTCGGCCCTCTTACCTCCCGGGTCGTTAACAGGCCGACATCGAAGCGGGCAACGGGTGTCCCCAATTTATTTCACGGGCCGTTAACAGGCCGTTACTAAGTTTGGGCTACATATGGCCCAACTATACTGTAGGCCTTTAGCAGGCCGAAAGAGACAGCGGGCTTGTATTGGACCATGAAGAGCATGGGCCGCTAAGAGGCCGAAAGTCAGGTCGTATTGTAAACGGCCCAACTGTGTTGTGGGCCTTTAGCAGTCCGAAAGAGAAATTGGGCTGGTATTGGACCATGAAGGGCATGGGCCGTTAAGAGGCCGAAACTAAGGTCCGACTATAAATGGTCCAACTCATTTATGGTCCGTTAACAGGCCGAAAGGCACACAGGGCCGGGAATTGGCCCAACACTTAAATGTGTCGCTAAAAGGCCAAAACTCAGGTCCGACTACAATTGGCCCAACTGATTTATGGGCCTTCAACAGGCTGAAAGTGACACCGGGCCAGAAATTGGCCCAACACTTAAACGGGCCGCTAAAAGGCCGAAACTCAGGTCCGACTACAAATGGCCCATCAGATTTATGGGCCGTCAACAGGCGGAAAGACACACCGGGCCAGAAATTAGCCCAGCATTTAAATGGGTCGCTAAAAGGCCGAAAGATGTACATCCTGAAAATTGGCCCATCCATTAAATGGGCCGTTAACAGGCCGAAATCTCATCGGGCCGATATTGAGCCTAAATATATAGCGGGCTGTTAACGGGCTCGAACTAACGATGGGCTGCAATGGTGTCGAATCTTTAACGGGCCGAATTGGCACATCTCGTATGGCCCATGGGCTTAAATGGACCTGACACAAGTAGGCCTTATATGGGTCGGCCTGCTAATTTTTACTGGGTCGGCCTTTTTCACCGGAATGGACCACTGTTTGGCCGTGCCACGTGTCGACCTATCATAGGCGCCTCCTGTCTAATGAGTGGATGACATCTGTCCCAACGATGAGCTGACACGTGTTTCCTCTAGCCAATGATGATTTTACACGTGGAAAATCCCCATTGGTCGGTGTTGTTAACGGGTTATCGGGTCCAAAACCCGACCCGATAGCTTAACGGCGTTCCGTTACGGTGGATGCCACGTGTCGGTCACCCTTGACGAAAGCACTTCTGTGACGCGCGATTTATCGTCATGGAAGTGGACACTTCCGTGATGATAATTTTGGTAATGTCATGGAACACTTCTACGACAGCACATGTATGACTATCTTGATTCTGTCATAAATTTGTCATGGATGTACATGCATGACAAAAAACGCGACCTACTGTGACAAACACGTATCATCATGGAAGTGTATTTTTTTGTAGTGATGGGTTCCTGAAGATCAAGTCCGAACAAACTCCAAGCAAAGTCTTCAATAAGGAAACGATGCAAAGCGTTGCCATTGTCATGTATGACCAACTAGGGCCAGACCCAGAGTTTTCACCCCAAGAGTTTGAGACCGGGTACTCGAGAAGCACCACCAAATCGAATTCCACCTATATTGCCGCCTCCGCTTTCCACGTTCCCAGTAACTACATGTGTGCATGGTCATGACACGAGATTCCACGTGAGTGATGACCATGCCCGCACAAGTAGGCATTCAAGCTACAACAAGAGATGCTTGCTAAACAAACGTCAAACAATAAAAGCTCGTTGATAACCCATAACTATAGGGGATCTATTGTAGATCTTTTCAATTAGCAAGAGTGTCGAACCCAACAAGGAGAAAAAAGAATTGGTTAACAGAAATCAGAAAGGGTTCACTTTAATAGTTGCAAAGATTATTTGATGGTTTGTTTGATCCCAAGATTAATTCCAAGAATGTAAATTATAACAAAAGTGCAATGGTACAAGCAACTGGACCAATCTGTAGTACTCATAGGGATCAAATCAATCTCGATGACACATGAGAATTTCACCCAAGTTACTTTCATCTAATTCCATTGAGTTAACTTCCATTGCCTTGATAATTGTTGTGTGGTGAACCTATGATGATGTATTGTTCTTACTTGTCCAACATAGAAATGAGTACACCCTATATGTAACCATCCACAAATACAAGAAGAGTAACTAAGATAACATCTAACCGTAGCATTAAACTGTAGGGTTCCAACAACCCTTTATCACTATAAGAAAATGACACACCTATGACATTTGTCCCGAACGAAAATATTTTCTATCATGGAAGTGACACTAGAGAATAATACTAATGAAAACACACATTGTCGTGTATGTGTTGGCCACATAATTCTATGACAAATAATCATGACAGAAAATGGAATTTTCGTCCTGTGCGAGTCGACGAGGCACCTAGATGACATTCTTTGGGCCCTCATGACATAAACAATTGTGGTAGAAGTGAGTGCGAGAATTTTTCGGTGTTTCTGCCTCGCTCGTTACACGGTGGCTAGAGGCATAGTAGTTTGCGCTATCACATGGGACTTTTGTACCACTGAACCTGATGGATCGATGCGCGACTAGATCTATGCTCATGCGCGGTAGTTGGAGGCCTCTAATCAATCGATTGATGCTCGTGTGCGATAGAATTCTGAGGCTCCCATTGCATGTGATAGAGTTCTGGATTAGGGGGTGCTCGGGACGTCGGTCACCCGTTCTCTGGGTTGGGCCGAGGACCCCCCTTAGCCTGTCACTGGTGGGTTTCATTCCTATGGACCAGAAGGATCAAGAAGGAATAACACAAAGACTTTGCATATACTCCAAGACATAGAGATAGACGTGACACGTTCGCCCCATAGGTACGGCCGCCCATGTGTAAACCTAGGTACCCCGGTGTTTATATAAACCAAGGTGACGGGGTCGTAGAAGGAGACTCATTCGTATCTGATCTCGTGGTAGATCACATGTACTGTATACCCCATCCACAATCAATACAACAAAGTAGGACGTAGGGTTTTACCTCTTCGAGAGGGCCCGAACATAGGTAAACATCGTGTCCCCTGTTGTAACACCCACAATGTGGCTATATCTCCCACGTGTCCGAGCACGACTTAGAGGCATAGCCGCATGGTAGTTTTGTCGCAAGAGGGGTAATCTTCACACAATCCCATGTACTGAATAAGAAAGGGATAAAGAGTTGGCTTACAATCGCCACTTCACACAATACATAATAATTCATACATCATCCAAATACACTCAAATACCGACTACGGCCAAATCCGAATAAAAGGAAGATAAACCCCAAATGCTAGATCCCCGATCGTCCCAACTGGGCTCCACTACTGATCATCAAGAAAATAAACATAGTAACGGCCCGAATCCTCATCGAACTCCCACTTGAGTTCGGTAGCATCACCTGCACTGGTATCCTCGGCACCTGCAACTGTTTGGAAGTATCCGTGAATCACGAGGACTTAGCAATCTCACACCCGCGAGATCAAGACTATTTAAGCTTATGGGTAGGAGAAGGTAGTGAGGTGGAGCTGCAGCAAGCACTAAGCATATATAGTAGCTAACATACGCAAATAAGAGCGAGAAGAGAAGCAACGCAACGGTCGAGAAGCTAGAAGTGATCAAGAAGTGATCCTAAAACTTCTTACGTTCAAGCATAACACAAGACCATGTTCTCTTCCCGGACTTCGCTGAAAAAGACCATCACAGCTACACACGCGATTGATGCATTTTAATTAAGTCGAGTGTCAAGTTCTCTACAACCGGATACAAACAAATTCCCATCTGCCACATAACCATGGGCACGGCTCCCGAAAATTTATACCCTGCAGGGGTGTCCCAACTTAGCCCATCACAAGCTCTCATGGTCAACGAAGGATATTCCTTCTCCCGGGAAGACCCGATCAGTCTCGGAATCCCGGTTACAAGACATTTTGACAATGGTAAAACAAGACCAGTAAGACCACCCGATTGTGCTGACAAATCCCGATAGGAGCTACACATATCTTGTTCTCAGGGCACACCGGATAAGCTAAGCGTACAAGTACCAACATAACCCAAGTTGCCAAGGGACGGTCCCGCACGTGCTCTAATTTAGACCAACACTCAGAGGAGCACTGGCCCCGGGGTTTAAAATAAAGATGACCCTTGAGTCCGCGGAACCCAAGGGAAAAGGCTTAGGTGGAAAATGTTAAAACCAAGGTTGGGCCTTGCTGGAGGAGTTTTATTGAAGGCGAACTATCAAGGGGTTCACATAACACCCAACCGCGTAAGGAACGCAAAAATCAAGGAACATAACATCGGTATAACGGAAACTAAGGCGACAAGAGTGTAACAAAACAACAGGCAAAAGGCTGAGCCTTCCACCCTTTACCAAGTATATAGATGCACTAAATTAAATAAGAGATATTGTGATATCCCAACATATCCATGTTCCAACATGGAACAAACTTCAACTTCACTTGCAACTAGCAACTCTATAAAAGGGGCTGAGCAAAAGCGGTAACATAGCCAAACAACGGTTTGCTAGGAAGGTGGGTTAGAGGCTTGACATGGCAATCTGGGAGGCTTGATAAACAAGTGGTAGGTAGCCCGACATAGCGATAGAGCGAACAACTAGCAAGCTAAGATAGAAGTGATATCGAGGGTATGGTCATCTTCCCTGAGATCCCGCAAGGAATAAGAACGAGTCCAAGAAGTAGACGACCCAACGTAGTCGAACGAATCCTCACAACTCCGGAATGAAACCGAAGCTAACGAGAGAAGCCACCCGGAAAGAAGCACGAAACATAGTAAACAACCATCACATAAACATGGCATGATGCACAACCAAGTATGATGCATGTCCGGTTTTAAAGAGGCATGGCATTGGCAAAGTGCAACAAACAATACTACAAGTTAAGTGGAGCTCCATATGCAACAAGTTGCATATTGACGAAACACCACATGAATTATTTAGTTCTCTATCAGTTATGCACCCAACAATATTAAATGTTATTAAACATGGCAAGGGGTGAAACATGAGTAAAATACACAGTTATGCATTTTAAATGAGGCTGGAAACATCAAACAACAATTCCGATAAATCCTCATGTGCATTAGCAATTTAATGCAACAATAATTTTAAATATTTTAAATGTTATTATCATGATGCGGATGACATGTGCAAGTTTTATGTAATTTAGAAATGTTGACAAGAGCATGATATGAAGCATTTGTCGCCATGACGGAATGAAAGGGTGTCACAGCGATGATAACGAAAAAAATGGTGCCACGACAATGTTCCGGCTCCGACAACTCATTAAAATATCGGTGCAAAAGAAGCAAGTGTGCGGATGTGCGGAACATGCTAGAGATGGTGGGGTGATCCTAGATTCCGGGTGTCCCACGAGTTGACGGCATGGCAAAACGAGGAGGAACGTGCAAGCGACAACTCGGACACGGTGCGATCGTGGGCATCTCAAACATCAAACATGCATTCGTCCACGGGTCGTCTCGGGGGGTTATACCTTCGAAGCGTGCATTTTCGGAATGGATCAAGTCGGCGTAGAGGAAGTAGTGCTACTATCGGTCCTCAATGATGGTGGTGGTACCAGCGATCTTGATGACGGTAGTCATTCACGTTCTTAGTCACACAAGTTTTCATAGATGTTCGGGGTCACAGCGAGGAATTGGACATTCACAGAGTCTTCGAGGGTCGACGGTAGTGGTACACACGACGCCGGGGCAATTGTCGGTCCGGTCTTGGCAGGGTAGATGTACACGTTCTTGGGGTACTTGTCGTTCTTTGCGATTCCGAAAATGTGGTGGAGGTACTTGACACATCACCGTGTAGTCGAACTTGAGGGTCGTCGACGTCGTGGTACTTGGGTTCTTGTGACGGCAGTGGTACAAGGTTTTCGTGGAACTTGTGTTCCGGTCATGTAGTCGTACCAGGCATCCGTGGTCCTCGAGGGACTTGGTGTGTCCAAAACATAGCAGCACAAAGGTCTCGGTCGGGAGCACTTGTGGCAGAGAAGTGCCCGCGTGCGATGCGATGCAGCACGACCAGGAGGTGGATGCCATGGTCAGGCGAGCGGCGGAGCTCCCTGGTCAGAGTCGGTAGGGGCGGCACGAGGCGGAGATGGAGAGGAGGTCACAGGGAGAGCTGCTGGGGGTGGATGCAGGGGTTCGCTAGGCAGCAGAGGACAAAGTGGCCGACGTGCTCCTGCAGCCTTGGTCAACGGCAGGTGACGAGGTGGAGACGGAGCTGAAGAAGGACGACGGCAGGTGGTGGATCGCGCCCGTGGAGATGGGGCCGAGGGCGGCTTGCGGTGGCCTTGGCGATCCCGGAGATGGCAGCAGCCATGCGAAGGAGTGGCAGCCGGATCAGAGCTAGGCGCCGGCAAGGTCGAGATGGTGGCGGGGCTTAGGCGCCTGCGTGCGTGGGGACGGGTTGGGGAGCTCGGGCACGGGGCTTCCCTTGGCTGCAAGCGCGGCAAAGCTTTGCCCCGACAGCGCCATGAAGGAGGAACGGTGACGAGGCGCGGTTCCGACGACGATGGAGAGCTCGGTTGGAGGCGGAGCACGGAGCAACAACGGCGACAGGGAGGCGCGACCATGGGGATCGGGCACGCGGGGCTCTCATGGCGTGAGATGTGAGTGGCGGCGCGAGGGAAGGAGATGGGGATCGAGAGGGAGAGATCGAGAGGACATGGGTCGGGCTAGGTTAGAGGAGAGGGACTGGGCTGGGCCTTAGAGGCCGGCCCAGTGGGGAGGCAAATGGCCAGGGGCCGGCTGGGCCTTGGGTCAAATGGCTGCGGGGAAGCAGGCCGGCCTAGCGGTGCACTGCCTCTCTCTCTAATTCTGTCTTCTTCATATTTCCTTTAGCAGAAAACAAATAAAGAGAAGAAAAAGAAAGAGGGGGTTAGGGAAAGAATTTGCGCATGCGGATAATTTTCCCGGACTCACAAAAATGTGCTTGTTCCGAGAAAATAGGAATGGCCATGATTGAAAGATCTAAATTCAAACTCAATTGAATTTAATTCAAATGGGTTTGAACTAGGATTTGGTTTTTGGAAGTGTCCAAAAATGTTGAAATTTTTGGAGGAACCTTCGCAAATGGGAAGAGAAAATGTGGGCAAGGTTTAGAAGTCGAACTTGAAGTAGAAAAGACATGGGGAATATTTGCAAGTGTGTTAGAATATTTATTATAGCTCCCTAATATATTGGGAGGATATGTTATATAGAGAAATCACCATGTGAGTTTCCTCAATTTAAATAGATCAAAGATCTATGCATTTTATTTAGATGAGTTTAACAAAATTAAATGACATGATGGCATGATGCAATGCAAAAATAGATAGAGCAAGCACAAATGAAACACATGGAGGTCACCAAAATATGGAAGTCTTCTAGAGCGTGGGTCTTGAGGCGTTACAACACTTCACCACTACAAAAGGATCTCGTCCCGAGATCTATGATGGCACCGGAGGGAAACGAAAGAGGAAGAGAGGAGGTAAAACTAAGTTGCTTCTTGGACAAACGAGTGAAACCATGAACCTTGGGAGGTTGAACAAATAGAAAGATTGGACAAGATATATTTTGAAATGACTTCGGTTAAAAACAAGATAGAGAAGGAATAAGAATGATATAATTTGGACAACACTCCGACTGTAAATGGAAGGAATTGAGCATGAACTTTACAAGATGAGAGGATACTTGATGAAATCAACAACATACTGCCTCCGAAACTATTGAAAAAATGCACACAGGATAAGAAAGATTTCAGACAGCACTCCGGTTGAGAAGGGAGGCAAAACTTGAAAAGATGAGAGAACTTGAAAAGAGGACACGACACTCCGGTTAAATGGATAAGCATGAAAAAAACATGGTCCTCCCCATTCGATATGAATGAGTGAAGAGAGCAACATCACAATGCCTCCGGAAGAAAGAATAGAAGATAGATCATTGGAATATCAGAATGGAGAAGAAAAATGCCAACCTCTGCCACAAATGAGCTTGGAAAGCACCCTTCCTAGAAGGTTATAACGGAGTTGTTGGTAAACCGACCACGAAACGAGTAAGCTTGTAGTGGGCTTATGGAAAACTTTTCAAAATTGAGGCGAAATTCTACCACTACGGAAATAAAAGATTGGATTAATATCACCAAGGAGACGAGAAACTTATTTCACCGGGAGGATAAGTGAAGAACTTGGGTCATTTATAAGCACCATAAATAGCAAGAATCCTTAGACAAAGCTTTAGGTGAAATATAACCCAAGATAACTCCGATGAAGAGATTGATGGGTTGCAAAGGGTCTCATGAACGAATTGAAAATGATGGGTTTATAATATCTCATTCCTGAACTTGTGAATCATGAAACAAAAATAAATTGTCAAAAATGACATAACACCACCTCAAAAGATAAGATAGAAAGAATTGCACTTTGGAATGCAAGATGAAGAATGCTTGAACTCCTCAAAATAAGACATGTGTTGAACACCATGTTTATTTGAGAGTATAGCTTGGCAGATCTTAACTTCGAGAGAAATCTTGAGAACAATTGAAGAATGAAAGGAATCCTTGACGAACCACCATGAAGAAACTCTTGAAGAACTCCGGATAGATAAAAGAAGGTCGCAAGGAAAAGAAGCTTTGAAAGAGTAAGATGAATCCTTGCATTGATTAGATGGAGCTTCACGATGATATAACTGAGAAAAACTTGGAATTCTAGAAAGAAAGATGAACAAATGAAATTAAGAATTTTTGATGAACCTCCGGAATAAGGAACTGAATTCACTCAATGAAACACGAATAAGAATTACATTATGCTTATCCTTCACCAATTTTAAATTGATGACAAGCAATGGATTTGGCATACTACTTGTTCTCGTAGAAAGGATTAAAGAGAGGAATAGCGCAAACTTGGGAAGGTCTTCAACGATCCACCGGTAGGATTTAAAAAACAAACAAAGAAAAGATAATGAAATGCCGGGAATAATTAGAAAATGAACGAATATACTAGAGATAATTTAGATGCAAGTGAACGAAGAGATCCCGAGCCGATTAGAGAATACTTGAATGATGCACCGGTAAGATTTGGAGAATGAGAGCTGAAAGCTGAGAATGAATAATTCTGAGATGATGGGATCCAGAGAATCAAACTGAAAAGACTCTTGAATTGCTCCGGATGGGTGAAAAGAATATCTCACAATCGAAAACAACTATGAGAGGATGGCATCAAGCTAGAACCATGAATCTTCAAGAGAACATATATGATTGAAGAGAAACTCTTCTTCGGTCTTCAAATGTAGAGAATGACGATGAGAAACACCACCACAAATTATTGAGGCACTCTGGAATGAAAATTAGACAGGTTGAACCAACGGTGAAAAGAATTGGAAAGATCTTGGAGAAAGACATATGACTGATGATAATTCATTCTTACGTCAAACTTTAAAAAGGAATTTGGGAATAACTCCGGAAAATTAGAAGAGTCAGGTAAGATCCTGAGAAAAGACATGTGGGTTAGGGCCCACTCAAAAGATACACCGTTGAACGATTTAAAAGAGAGATTACGCCGGTTGAATTAAATGGCTTGAATGAGATAACATCCTCAAAAGAACTTGAGAGAATTGAGAATGGAAACTTGAATCTTCTGAGATATCTTCAGCACTCCAGAAATGAATAGAGAGAGGTGAGCGATTAAGAGGTGCACTGGCATGGGAAAGCATATGAAACGAGGAAAGGATATGATCGACAAAGCTTGACTTGAATTCACCGGAGAAGAAAAAAGAACGAAGGGTGATAACTTGAAGCTCCGTTAGTATCTTCCTGAGAATCACCGGAAAAGAACATTGACAGAAAAGAATGAAGAGACTTCCCATCAATAAAATGATACTTGATTAAGAAATCTGAGTCCTTGAAGAAAAAGGGTGGGAGGGCAGGAAAAACAAAGGCAACTTAGGACGGATGAAACAAATAACGTTGAGAAGAGTTGGAGTTGATCTTGCGGATGTTGAAAATGATCGGATCCACTTGAAGAGAAACACGCTGGTTGAAAAGGATTGACATGACAATCTTGATTATCATGAAGGATTAGTATTCACATAGAAATATGAGAATACCGCTTAGGCAAGGTATGGAATCAACACTTGACATCGAAGCAACTCGAATACCACAAACCAAAACAAAACAAAGGATTGGCTTGCAAAATAAGCCGAAACAAACATATGATAGACCCCATATCGTATCATGTGTCTATTGGAAAGAATTCCTACGAGATACTTGAATTCCCACCTAAAAACTCCTGAAACTTTCTGGTTATGTAATCGGGTGTTGGGGATACATGGGAAGCATAATATCTCACCCAAACTAACAATCCCTACATCCAGCTGTATCCATCCTTCAACACATAACCAAGAAACCTTCGGAAATCATGTACCTCAACCTTCGAAAAGCATCCGTTATATGAGTTATGGCAATACTCCCGAACTCCCGCCCTAGTACTGGGTGGTGTCGAGGTTATCTCACCAACAACTGCATAAAAGAGATTTTCGATGTCGGCAAACTCAGGTATTCCAGAACTGCAATGATAAAATTGTGACGACAACACCTCGAAGCTCAACTCCCTGGGACACTGCCACAACCCCTAAATGTCAGGAGGCACCAAGAACAATGTTCTCTTCACAAGAATATCAGAAGATTCTAAGATACCCGCGTGATCCTAATTTTTTCGTGAAATTTAAGGAGAGGAAAGTCAAAACTTCTACGTTAGGAGACCTCACCAAAGCGACGAAGGGACTGAGGAGTAAAAAGAATCCTACTCTCCGATATATATATATATATAATCCTAAGACTCAAAACATTTTGTTCTAGACTCAACAACGTTAGTGGTTCGATCAAGCAGGGGGCTCCTAAGTCGGGGATGGCTTTGATTACCAACTTGTTACACCCACAATGCGGCTATATCTTCCACGTGTCGGAGCACGACTTAGAGGCATAGCTGCATGGTAGTTTTGTCGCAAGAGGGGTAATCTTCACACAATCCCATGTACTGAATGAGAAAGGGATAAAAGAGTTGGCTTACAATCGCCACTTCACACAATACATAATAATTCATACATCACCCAAATACACTCAAAGATCGACTACGGCCAAATACGAATAAAAGGAAGATAAACCCCAAATGCTAGTTCCCCGATCGTCCCAACTGAGCTCCACTACTGATCATTAGGAAAAGAAACATAGTAACAGCCTGAATCCTCGTCGAACTCCCACTTGAGTTCGGTAGCATCACCTGCACTGGTATCCTCGGCACCTGCAACTGTTTCGAAGTATCCGTGAGTCACGAGGACTCAGCAATCTCATACCTGCGAGATCAAAACTATTTAAGCTTATGGGTAGGAGAAGGTAGTGAGGTGGAGCTGCAGCAAGCACTAAGCATATATGGTGGCTAACATACGCAAATAAGAGCAAGAAGAGAAGCAACGCAACAGTCGAGCAACTAGAAGTGATCAAGAAGTGATCCTGAAACTACTTACGTTCAAGCATAACACAAGACCATGTTCTCTTCCCGGACTCCGCCGAAAAGAGACCATCACAGCTACACACGTGGTTGATGCATTTTAATTAAGTCGAGTGTCAAGTTCTCTACAACCAAATATAAACAAATTCCCATCTGCCACATAACCGCGGGCACGGCTCTCGAAAGTTTATACCCTGCAGGGGTGTCCCAACTTAGCCCATCACAAGCTCTCATGGTCAATGAAGGATATTCCTTCTCCCGGGAAGACCCGATCAGTCTTGGAATCCCGGTTATAAGATATTTTGACAATGGTAAAACAAGACCAGCAAGACCACCCGACTGTGCCAACAAATCCCAATAGGAGCTGCACATATCTCGTTCTCAGGGCACACCGGATATGCTAAGCGTACAAGTACCAACATAACCCAAGTTGCCAAGGAACGGTCCCGCACGGTGCTCTAGTTTGGACCAACACTCAGAGGAGCACTGGCCCAGGGGTTTAAAATAAAGATGACCCTTGAGTCCGCGGAATCCAAGGGAAAGGCTTAGGGGGCAAATGTTAAAACCAAGGTTGGGCCTTGTTGGAGGAGTTTTATTCAAGGCGAACTGTCAAGGGGTTCCCATAACACCCAACCGCGTAAGGGACGCAAAAATCAAGGAACATAACACCGGTATGACGGAAACTAAGGCGGCAAGAGTGGAACAAAACACCAGGCAAAAGGCCGAGCCTTCTACCCTTTACCAAGTATATATATGCATTAAATTAAATAAGATGTATTGTGATATCCCAGCATATCCATGTTCCAACATGGAACAAACTTCAACTTCACCTGCAACTAGTAACGCTATAAAAGGGGCTGAGCAAAAGCGGTAACATAGCCAAACAACGGTTTGCTAGGAAGGTGGGTTAGAGGCTTGACATGGCAATTTGGGAGGCTTGATAAACAAGTGATAGGTGGCGCGACATAGCGATAGAGCGAACAACTAGCAAGCAAAGATAGAAGTGATATCAAGGGTACGGTCATCTTGCCTGAGATCCCGCAAGGAAGAAGAACGAGTCCAAGAAGTAGACGACCCAACATAGTCGAACGAATCCTCACAACTCCGAAACGAAACCGAAGCTAACGAAAGAAGCCACCCGGAAAGAAGCAAGCAACATAGTAAACAACCATCACATAAACATAGCATGATGCACAACCAAGTATGATGCATGTCCGGTTTTAAAGAGGCATGTCATGGAAAAATGCAACAAACAACACTACAAGTTAAGTGGAGCTCCATATGCAACGAGTCGCATATTGACGAAACACCACATGACTTATTTAGTTCTCTCTCGGTTATGTACCCAGCAATATTAAATGTTATTAAATATGGCAAGGGGTGAAACATGAGTAAAATACACAGTTAGGCATTTTAAATGAGGCCGGAAACATCAAACAACAATTCCGGTAAATCCTCATGTGCATTAGCAATTCAATGCAACAACAATTTTAAACATTTTAAATGTTATTATCATGATGCAGATAACATGTGCAAGTTTTATGCAATTTGGAAATGTTGACAAGATCATGATATGAAGCATTTGTCGCCATGACGGAATGAAAGGGTGCCACGGCGACGATAACCAAAAAAACGGTGCCACGACAACGTTTCGGTTCCGACAACTCATTGAATATCGGTGCAAAAGAAGCAAGTGTGCGGATGTGCGGAACATGCTAGAGATGGTGGGGTGATCCCGGATTCTGGGTGTCCCACGAGTTGACGGCATGGCAAAACGAGGAGGAACGTGCAAGCTACAACTCGGACACGGTACGATCACGGGCATCTCAAACATCAAACATCAAACATGCATTCGTCCACGGGTTGTCTCGTGGGTTATACCTTCGAAGCGTGCATTTTCGGAACGGATCAAGTCGGCGTAGAGGAAGTAGTGGTACTATCGGTCCTCAGTGACGGTAGTGGTACTAGCGATCTTGGCGACGGTAGTCGTTCATGTTCTTAGTCGCATAAGTTTTCGTAGATGTTCAGGGTGACGGCGAGGAACTTGACGTTCACGGAGTCTTCGAGGGTCGACGGTAGTGGTACACACGACGTCGGGCTACTTGTCGGTCCGGTCTTGGCGGTGTAGAAGTACATGTTCTCGGGGTACTTGTCGTTCTTTGCAATTCCGGAGACGTGGTGGAGGTACTTGACGCATCACCGTGTAGTCGAACTTGAGGGTCGTCGACGTCGTTACTTTGGTTCTTGCGACGGCAGTGGTACAAGGTTGTCGTGGAACTTGTGTTCAGGTCGTGTAGTCGTACCAGGCATCCGTGGTCTTCGAGGGACTTGGCATGTCCAAAACATAGCAGCACAAAGGTCTCGGTCGGGAGCACTTGTGGCAGAGAAGTGCTCGTGTGTGAGGTGATGCAGCACGACCCGGAGGTGGATGCCATGGTCAGGCGAGCGGCGGAGCTCCCTGGTCGGAGTCGGTAGGGGCGGCACGAGGCGGAGATAGAGAGGAGGCCGCAGGGAGAGATGTTGGGGGTGGATGCAGGGGGTCCCTAGGCAGCGGAGGACAAAGTGGCCAACGTGCTACTGCAGCCTTGGTCAATTGCGGGTGACGAGGTGGAGACGGAACTGAAGAAGGACGACGACAGGTGGTGGATCGCGTCCGTGGAGATGGGGCCGAGGGCGGCTTGCGGTGGCCTTGGTGATCCCAGAGATGGCAACATCTATGCGAAGGAGTGGCAACCGGAGCAGAGCTAGGTCCCGGCGAGGTCGAGATCGTGGCGGGGCTTAGGCGCCTGCGCGCGTGGGGACGGGTTGGGGAGCTCGGGCACGGGGCTTCCCTTGGCTGCAAGCGCGACAGAGCTTCGCCCAGACAGCGCCATGAAGGAGGAACGGTGATGAGGCGCGGTTCCGACGACGATGGAGAGCTTGGTTGGAGGCGGAGCACGGAGCAACAACAGCGACAGGGAGATGCGACCATGGGGATCGGGCGCGCGAGGCTCTCATGGCATGAGATGTCAGTGGCGGCGCGAGGGAAGGAGATTGGGAGCGAGAGGGAGAGATCGAGAGGACAGGGGTCAGGCTAGGTTAGAGGAGAGGGACTGGGCTGGGCCTTAGGGGCCGGCCCAGTGGGGAGGAAAATGGCCAGGGGCCGGCCCAGTGGGGAGGCAAATGGCCAGGGGCTGGCTGGGCCTTGGGCCAAATGGCTGCGGGGAAGCAGACCGGCCTAGCGGTGCATTGCCTCTCTCTCTCTCTCTCTCTCTCTCTAATTCTCTCTTCTTCATATTTCCTTTAGCAGAAAACAAATAAAGAGAAGAAAAAGAAACAGGGGGTTAGGGAAAGAATTTGCGCATGCAGATAATTTTCCCGGACTCACAAAAATGTGCTTGTTCCGAGAAAACAGGAATGACCATGATTGAAAGATGTAAATTCAAACTCATTTGAATTTAATTCAAATGGGTTTGAACTAGGACTTGGTTTTTTGAAGTGTCCAAAAATGTTGAATTTTTTGGAGGAACCTCGGCAATTGGGAAGGGAAAATGTGGGCAAGGTTTTGAAGTCGAACTTGAAGTAGAAAAGACATGGGGAATATTTGCAAGTGTGTTAGAATATTTATTATAGCTCCCTAATATATTGGGAGGATACGCTATATACAGAAATTACATCCCTCAATTTAAATAGATCAAAGATCTATGCCTTTTATTTAGACGAGTTTAACAAAATTGAATGACATGATGCAATGCAAAAAAATAGAGCAAGTACAAATGAAACACACGGAGGTCACGAAAATATGGAAGTCTTCTGGAGCATGGGTCTTGGGCCATTACACCTGTGTCCTTGTTACCATCTAGCCGATACACCAGATCCGGACCCCCTAATCGAGATCCGCCGGATTTAGCTCAGACATTGGTGGCCCACGTAGGTCCCTCTTGGAAATCAAAGTGGCTCGATGGCGTCAAGCGTCGACGACCAGATCGACACCTATGTAGTTTCTACATCTTCGTCGAGCTAGCGAAGAATATCAAGGCACCAACCCCCCGTCAAGGCATCGAGCTCGGCAATCCGAGCCGCCCATTCGCACCCTTTCTCATGACATCAGATCTGGTCGAGGTACTGCAGATAACTTATGCCCGGGCGCAGGTATCGAGCCAACCATGGGTTTAAGGTTATGTGTCACCGGACCAAGCCTAGAGCTCGGATCCGATGATACACTATGGTAGCCAGGATATCCTGCGCCAGGAGTGGAGCCGAGGCAGATGTTAGATCGGCCTCAGGAAAATCTCCTCTAAAGGCTAACATCAGAATGGAACAGAAGTAGATTTTCTCCCCACCCACCCTCATGTCGAATACTGTCCAGGCAACTCAGGGTCTACCGACATCTGGGATCTAACCCTAGTCATGCAAAAACTGAATGAAACAACCCGTCAATTCTAGACACGATTTTTGTTCATAAAAAGCAAAATTCCATATTGCACAGATCAGGAAGACCTAACAATATTCTATTTCAACGTCCAAAATCAAGGGATATACAAAGCTATTTCACGAAAATGCCTTAGAACATTCAAAGAACTTTCTGACATGGTAGCGAACTACAGCGCCATGGAGGATGCCTAGACAACCAATTAATGGCACCAAAATGACAACTCAGAACTACCAAATATAGGAGAGGACAAGTGCCCACGCCATAGCCGACGGTGCAAGCGTGGCATAGTCGCCGAGGATGACGAGCAGCCTTCTCAGAAGAAAGGTCGGCCCAATAACAGCATGGTCAAATCGTTGATGAATACCATGCTCAATGAATCATGCGCCATCCACTCCGCCTTTTCGGATAAACCGAAAACCCACAATCTAAAAAATTGTTGGGTCATCAAACAAGTGGCAAAAGGAGGATTAGATCTTCTCGACAACCCTAACACCCTCGAAAGTCGAGGTGAGACAATCAACTATCGCAAAGGCAATACCCATCCTAAGATCTCTTCAAGAGGTCTATCACGTTGAGCGCTCACCAGCATCGGAAATCAGGTGGTTGATCGCACCAATCACCTTTGACATGGGCTCACAACCGGGGAGTGGCAGCACTCGTCCTAGAATCCATTATTGATGGGTATCATTTCTCCAAAGTCCTAATGGGCAGGGGCAATTATGATCCACAAGTATAGGGGATTAATCTATTCCTTTTCATAAGTAAGAGTGTCGAACCCAACAAGGAGCAGAAGGAAATGACAAGCAGTTTTCAATAAGGTATTCTCGGCAAGTGCTCGAAGTAGTGATAACATATAGTTTTGTAGAAAGGTAATTTGTAACAAGTAGCAAGTAACAATAGTAGCAAGGGTGCATCAATGTGGCCCAATCCTTCTTATAGCAAAGGACAAGTTGGAAAGTTCTCTTATATTAAGCAAAGTTACTCGAGGACACATGGGAATTCTCGTCTAGTCACGTTCGCCATGTTTAGTTGATTCACGTTCACTACTTTGATAATTTGACCTGTGGGTGACTGTTGCGAGGGTGTCGTTCTTATTTGAACAAGCAACCCTCTTATGATTACCGCCTCTCGCAAGCATCCACAACTATGAAAGAAGAATTAAGATAAATCTAATATAACCACAACATGAAACATATTGATCCAAATCAGCCTCATACGGAATAACTCATAAACTAGGGTTTAAGATTTTGTCACTCTCGCAACCCATCATCTACTTATTACTCCCCAATGCCTTCCCCTAGGCCCAAGTATGGTCAAGTGTCATGTACTCGACATTCACCTGACACCACTAGAGAAAGAACAACATACATATCATCAAAATATTGAACGAATACCAACTTCACATGATTACTTATAACACGACTTCTCCCATGTCCTCAAGAACAAAAGTAACTACTCACAATTTCTATTCATGTTCAAGATCAGAAGGGTATTATATATGATTAAGGATATGTACATATAATCTTCCACCAAATAAACCAATTAGCTCAACTAAAGATGTAATCAACACTACTAGTAACCCGCAGGTACCAATCTAAGGTTTTGAGACAAAGATTGAATACAAGAGATGAACTAGGGTTTGAGAGGAGATGGTCTTGGTGAAGATGTTGATAAAGATTGGTCCACCCATGATGAGAGGATAGTTGTTAATGTTGATGACTTCCATTTCCCCCTCCCAGAGGGAAGTATCACTGGCGGAATCGCCCCGCCGGAGAGCAAAAATGCTCCTGCCCAGGTTCCAGCTGATACGTCTCCAACATATCTATAATTTTTGATTGTTCCATGCTGTTGTATTATCAATCTTGCATGTTTTATAATCATTTTATATCATTTTAGGTACTAACCTATTGACATAGTGCCAAGTGCCAGTTCTTGTTTTTTTCCGTATTTTTTACATCGCAGAAAATCAATATCAGACGGAGTCCAAATGCCATGAAACTTTACAGAGAATTTTTATGAGCCAGAAGGAACACGATGGGCCCTAGCTGCGCCTGGGGGTGCCTCGAGGGGGCACAACCCACCAGGGCGCGCCAGGAGGCCCATGCGCGCCCTGGTGGGTTGTGCCACCTCGGCTGCCCCTCGGACCGCCTCTTTGCTCTATAAATACCCCAATATTCCAGAAACCCTAGGGGAGTCGACGAAATATTCATCCAGCCGTCGCAGAGTCCAGTACCACCATATCCAATCTAGGCACCATCTCGAATGGGGTTCACCACCTCCATTGGTGCCTCTCTGATGATGCGTGAGTAGTTCTTTGTAGACCTTTGGGTCCGTAGTTAGTAGCTAGATGGATTCATCTCTCTCTCTCTCTCTTGATTCTCAATACAATGGTCTCTTGGAGATCCATATGATGTAAGTCTTTTGCGGTGTGTTTGTTGGGATCGATGAACTTTGAGTTTATGATCAGATCTATCTTTTTATATCCATGAAAGTTATTCGAGTTTCTTTGATCTCTTATATGCATGATTGCTTATAGCTTCATATTTCTTCTCCGATATTTGGGTTTTGTTTGGCCAACTTGATCTATTTATCTTGCAATGGGAAGAGGTGCTTTGTAGTGGGTTAGATCTTACAGTGCTTGATCCCAGTGACAAAAGGGAAACAACACGTATGTATCATTGCTACTAAGGATAAAACCATGGGGTCTATCTCTACATAGATAGATCTTGTCTACATCATGTCATCATTCTTATTGCATTACTCCGTTTCTCCATGAACTTAATACACTAGATGCATGCTAGATAGCGGTCGACGTGTGGAGTAATAGTAGTAGATGCAGGCAGGAGTTGGTCTACTAATCCTGGACGTGATGCCTATATGATGATCATTGCCTGGATATCGCCATGAGTATTTGAAGTTCTATCAATTGCTCAACAGTAATTTGTTCACCCACCGTTTGCTATTTTTCTCAAGAGAAGCCACTAGTGAAACCTACGGCCCCGGGTCTTCTTTCTCATCTATTTTCCTTTGCGATCTATTTTACTTTGCTTTTATTTTCAGACCTATTAATCCAAAAACCCAAAAATACTTTGCTGCACTTTATTTTATTTGCGATCTATTTATTCAATCTATTACAATTTTCTCCTGTCATGCACCAATTTTTGGCATCGTTACCCGAAAGGGATTGACAACCCCTTTAACACGTCGGGTTTCGAGGATTTGTTATCTGTGTGCAGGGGCTGTTTACATTGTGTTGCTTGGTTCTCCTACTGGTTCGATAACCTTGGTTTCATATATGAGGGAAATACCTACTGTCGCTGTGCTGCATCATCCCTTCCTCTTTGGGGAAATACCAACGTAGCTTCAAGCGACATCAAAAGGAATTTTTGGCGCCATTGCCAGGGAGGATCTTCAACATATACCATGTTCCTAATCACAAACCTCATCTCCTCACGATTTACATTATTTGCCATTTGCCTCTCATTTTCCTCTCCCCACTTCACAAAAATTTGCCGTTTTATCCGCCTCTCTTTTCCGTTCGATGTTTTCTCGTCAGATCTATCCTTTGCTTGCAATCATGAGTGATTTCGGTATGGCAACAACAGATGATGGCCTTACTGCTAAGATTGGACGTGCGGGTAATCTGTATGCCAAAACTTTTATCTTGGGACAAGGGAACGTTATGGGAAAAGAACGTATCCAAGAATTTTTCAATTGTGTTGGGAATCTAAGTCTTGATGATGCTCCTATACTTAAAACTACTAGATCTTGTGCAGATGCTATTTTAGCACTAGTTCTGAAACTTGAAAGTAAATTTATTCATACCCAACTTACTTTGCAAAGATTGTTTTTTGAGGTTCCTGTTATAAAGAGTCCTAGAGCTAAAAAGTTTGCCACTCTTGTCCTTATGAATGAATTTTACTACATAATATGGGAAGCTAGGGAAATCTTTGATTTTTATGGTATGAATCGTGAAAAACCTATGATAGATGAAATTATCTACAATAGTGATTATGCTTTAAGACACTTGCTGGGGGATAATAAAATCCTTGATGAGATTCTCAAAAAGGAAGTCCCCATTCTAGATATAATCCAACAAGTTTTCAATAATGTTAATAAACATTACTCTTGGATTGTTGCGGGAAATAAAAAAGGGTATGATGAACATCAACTTAGGAATGCTAAGGTTTCTATGGATAATATGTTTTTTGTTGCGTTCACAAAACCTCATGATGAAAATACCTCTAAGAAGGCTAAGAAGAAGGATGACAAAACTTAGATCCTTGCTTTATGCCTAGCTAAGGGTATAAAACTATAGCGCTTGTTGGGAGGCAACCGAATGAATAAAATTTATTTTTGCTTTTTGCTTTCTGTTTCTCAGTGTTAGCACAATTATGCTACTATTATGATTGTGTTTTTATGTTTTAATTAGTGTTTGTGCCAAGTAAATCCTTTAGGATCTTCTTGGGTGATAATTGTTTGATCTTGCTGAAAAAATAGAAACTTTTACGCTCACAAAATTAATTTTATTTTTTTACCAAAGAGCGATAAAATACCCAATCCACTTGAAGTAGATCAATATACAAATTTCTCAGGTCATCCTAATTTTTCAGAGTTTATGGAGTTACAGAACTACTTAAAATATCAAGATTGCTACAGACTGTTTTGTTTTTGACAGATTCTGTTTTCTTTGTGTTGTGTGCTTATTTTGATGGATCTATGGTTTTCTTTGATAAGTTTTCGCCATAGAAAAGTTAGAATACAATAGATATAATACAAAAACAAAATATGAATTGGTTTGATACAACACTTATAGTAGTGATTTATTATTCTTATACTAACGGATCTCACGAAGGTTTTGTTGAGTTTTGTGTGATTGAAGTTTTCAAGTTTTGGGTTATCTTACGATGGGTGAAGGAATAAAGGATAGAAGAGCCTAATCTTGGGGATGCCCTGACATCCCAAGCTATTATCCAAAAATGAGAAACCAACTAAGCTTGGGGATGCCCCCGAGTGGCATCCCCTCTTTCTTCTAACGACCATTGGTATTTTACTCGAAACTATATTTTTATTCGTCACATGATATGTGTTTTGCTTGGAGCGTCTTGTATGATATGAGTCTTTGCTTGTTTTATTTCGTGTCTTAAGTCATCAATCCTTGCTGGACACACCTGTTTGAGAGAGCCAAAATTATGTCATGACTTGTTAGAATTGCTCTCTATGCTTCACTTAAATTTTTTATGAGCTACGGGCTTGCTCTAGTGCTTCACTTATATCTTTTTTGAGCACGGTGTGATTTAGTATTTTTGAAGAAATGCTCTCTTGCTTCACTTAGATTTATTTGAGAGTTGGTAAAAATTTCAAGAAATTCTCTCTTGCTTCACTTAAATTAATTTGAGTGAAGGAAATATTATGCTCATGATCTTCACTTATATTTGTTTGAGCTTGTCAAAAGCAACACATGAAAATTAGTCGAAAAGTGATAGATATGCAAGAAGGATATAATAAAAACTTGCATGAAGATCATTGGACAAAATGAACTTGATTCTTAGTAATAGTTTTGAGATATGATGATGTGATATGTGAGTCATCTTGATGAGTAATTATGCTTTAGTAAGAATATTGGTGTTAAGATTTGTGATTCCCTATGCAAGTATGAAAGTCAATAGTTATGCAATGAAATTATATCCTACTTATGGTGCATTATTTGGTGTTAGTTATGCTTAATGCTCGCTTACGAGATTATTCATTTCTTAGTTGGTCGCTTCCCAATCTTTTGGTAGCCTTCATTTTGCACTAAGTATGATCTCTACTTGTGCATCCAAAAACTTTAAACCACTTTTGCCACATGACTCCACTATAACTACCTATATGCGGTATTCTTTTGCCGTTCTAAGCAAATTTGCATGTGCCATCTCTAATTTTCAAAATAAACTTCTCTTTTGTGTGTTTGTTTCGCTCGCGGAGCGGTGAGGGGTGGCTAATATTTTCCATGCTAGATGTGTTATTCTCATGATGAGTGTTTATTCACTTGTCATTGCACGAGAGTAAGGCAAAGGTATTAGGGATGCCCAGTCCCAAAATGTAAAAATGAATTTACTTTATGTTGTCAAGTAATAAATTCCTTGGAAAGTGTTGGTATGGAGGGCAACCGTGGATACGGCTAGCCATGGAAAGTGAAAGTATAGTGGAAAAAGGAATAAACTTTATTTTCTGTTTGGGAACCGCCTTGGTATATCTATGCATGGAAAGTATTGGGAACTCCAAGTCGTTTTCGTTGGTGGGATGGATACACCTCCCAAAATGCTTTTATCTCTAAGTTTTTCGCTTTGAGGTTTGGCACCTCTACAAATCCCTACTTCCCTCTGCGAAGGGCCATTCTTTTACTTTATGCAATTTTTATTTTGAATTTGAGTCTCCATCTTCTCTTATAAAAGCACCAACTAGGAGGCAATATGGTCGTACTTGAGTATTGGACATAGCTAACATGCGAGCGTGTTTCATGAATGGGTCAATGGTTGAGCATGACGGGCTAGGGATAACTTATTTTAGCGTTGATATTTTGAAAGACATGGTTGCTTGTTGATATGCTTGAGTATCTAAATTATCATGTCAAAACTAGACAATTGCTTTGAACAATATAAATTCCAAATGTCCATTCTATAAAGAAAAGAAATATGATATGACATGTTAGGCAGCATTCTACATCAAAAATTCTGTTTTTATCACTTACCTACTCGAGGAGGAGTAGGAGTTAAGCTTGGGGATGCTGATACGTCTCCAATGTATCTATAATTTTTATTATTCCATGCTATTATATTATCAATCTTGGATGTTTTATAATCATTTTATATCATTTTTTGGTACTAACCTATTGACATAGTGCCAAGTGCCAGTTCCTGTTTTTTCCATGTTTTTCACATCGCAGAAAATCAATATCAGACGGATTCCAAATGCCATGAAACTTTACGGAGAATTTTTATAGGCCAGAAGGAACACAACGGGCCCTGGCTGCACTTGGGGGTGCCTCGAGGGGGGCACAACCCACCAGGGTGCGCTTTGTAGGTTGTGCCCACCTTGGGTGCCCCCCGGACCGCCTCTTTGCTCAATAAATACCCCAATATTCCAGAAACCCTAGGGGAGCCGACGAAATATTCATCCAACTGCCGCAAAGTCCAGAACCACGAGATCCAATCTAGACACCATCTCGGATGGGGTTCGCCACCTCCATTGGTGCCTCTCCGATGATGCGTGAGTAGTTCTTTGTAGACCTTCGGGTCCATAGTTAGTAGCTAGATGGCTTCATCTCTCTCTCTCTCTCTCTCTTGATTCTCAATACAATGGTCTCTTGGAGATCCATATGATGTAACTCTTTTGCGGTGTGTTTGTTGGGATCGATGAACTTTGAGTTTATGATCAGATCTATCTTTTTATATCCATGAAAGTTATTTGAGTTTCTTTGATCTCTTATATGCATGCTTGCTTATAGCCTCGTTTTTCTTCTCCAATATTTGGGCTTTGTTTGGCCAACTTGATCTATTTATCTTCCAATGGGAAGAGGTGCTTTGTAGTGGGTTTGATCTTACGGTGCTTGATCCCAGTGACAGAAAGGGAAACAACACGTATGTATCGTTGCTACTAAGGATAGAAGGACGGGGTCTATCTCTACATAGATAGATCTTGTCTACACCATGTCATCGTTCTTATTGCATTACTCCGTTTCTCCATGAATTTAATACACTAGATGCATACTGGATAGCGGTCGATGTGTGGAGTAATAGTAGTAGATGCAGGCAGGAGTCGGTTTGCTAATCTTGGACGTGATGCCTATATAATGATCATTGCCTGGATACCGTCATGAGTATTTTAAGTTCTATCAATTGCCCAACAATAATTTGTTCACCCACTGTTTGCTATTTTTCTCGAGAGAAGCCACAAGTGAAACCTACGGCCCCGGGTCTTCTTTCTCATATATTTGCCTTTGCGATCTATTTTCCTTTGCTTTTATTTTTAGATCTATTAATCCAAAAACCCAAAAATACTTTGCTGCAGTTTATTTTATTTGCGATCTATTTATTCAATCTATTACAACTTTCTCCCGTCATGCACCAATTTCTGACACCGTTACCCGAAAGGGATTGACAACCCCTTTAACATGTCGGGTTGCGAGGATTTGTTATCTGTGCGCAGGGGCAGTTTACGTTGTGTTGCTTGGTTCTCCTACTGGTTCGATAACCTTGGTTTCATATATGAGGTAAATACCTACCACTGTGCTACATCATCCCTTCCTCTTTGGGGAAATACCGACGTAGCTTCAAGCGACATCACCACCTCGAGATAGCGACACTTCGTCTCAAAAGTCTGCTCTTCATTTTTTCTAGGAAAAATGACATCATGTAGGAGAAGGACGGTCCCAGAGGCCTACCGGGTGGCCCACAAGCTCACATGGCGCGCCCCAGGGGGGCACCTGAGCTTGTGACCCCTGGTGGGTTCCCTCCCGGTGATTCTTCTTCTAGTATTTTTTATTAATTCTAAAATAAATCTCCGTAAATTTTCAAGTCATTTGGAGCTCCGGAAAATAGCTCTCTGTTGTAGCTTTTTCAGGTCTAGAATTCCAGCTACCGACAATTTCTATTTTTATGTGAAACTTGCAAAATAAGAAATAGAAGTCATTAGAATTGCTTCATGAAGTGAAATATTGACCCAAAACATTATAAATAACAGTAGGAAAACATGATGCAAAATAGATATATCCACTCCCCCAAACTTAGACCTCCCTTGTCCTCAAGTGAATACCGATATTGATAATCATGACCACAGATTTATGGAGAGGTGTGTTGATAAAACAAAATACGGACATGGTAGCATCATGAGCATCATTATAACAGCAATGAATTATCATAAAACTTCTCATGATTAAGTAACAATTCATCCACAAAGTCATAGTATAAGAGATAAACTTTCTTGACAACTAGCAAACTATGTTGCCGGTTTTTAAAGCAATTGCAATTCATTAATTTCAGGAAGAGTATATGTAAGATCTTTTGGTTTAGTAAATTGCACATACTCAACCATCATACAGTCTTCTTTGATTTCTAACACTTAGAGAATATCTTTAGAGCAAAAGTTTCCATCACACACAGAGGAAGATGGGGGTTTCATATTTCACCTCCCAACTTATTTATCTCAGGGATAGTGTCAACAATAATAAAACATGATCATCTACATCCAACTGGATATATGTGCCTAGATCTTTCCCTACCACATGATGCTTTCCTAGTGGAGAATAATAAGGTTGGAATAAGGATGAACATTATTGACTCTTGAATAGAAAGTAAATACTGAAAAGTAAAAGATAGGCCCTTCACAGAGGGAAGCAGAGGTTGTCATGCATTTTTTTGTTTGGATGTGCAAGCTCTTAATGTAAAGGAATGTCACTTTATATTGCCCTTGTGGTAGAAACCTTTATTATGCAGTCCGTCGCCTTTATTTCTTTACCATCATAAGTTTGTACAAACCTTATTTTCCCTTACAATAAAAGAGAGCATACATATTTAGGAGCAATTTTTATTTCTTTTAGCACCGATGACAACTTACCTGAAGGGTCTTATTCAATCCATAGGTAGATATGGTGGACTCTCATGACAAAAACTGGGTCTAAGCACTGTGTGCAATGCAATAATTGCAAACGTGCTATATGAAAACCGTCAAAAATGTGTAAAATGTTTGCGATGACGGATGCATCAAACATGGTTCAGGTTTTAGTTGCGTGTGCATTGAAGGGCATACGGTTCAATTCAATTAACTGTTTGCGATGAGGAGGAACAAAAGAAACGGGCAGCCAGATGAAGGCGTGTGCGATACACATCATACGGTTCACTCGAATGAACTGTTTGTGATTAGGCAACACAAAACAAATGGTCAGCCAGATCAAGGTGTGTGTGCGATATACGGCATGTGGTTCACTCGGATGAATTGTTTGCGTTGAGACATGAGAACAGAAACGGTTCAACTTAACAAGATGTGTGTGTGATACGCGGCAAACAGGTCTGTAATCAGAAATGTGTGTGAAGACTGATAATAACACAGATGGTTGCTGCTAATAAGATGTGTGTGTGTGTGTGTGTTGTGCGATGGGATTGCATATAGAACAACAACATATATATACACACACTTATAAGGACATGCTTGCATAACCAAATTAAACATCCACTTACATAGGTGGCTACTACAACCATGTCATTTGCACACACCAAAGTAAACTATTACATGCATAATTACATAGGTGGCTACTACACACATGACATTTCCACACACACCAATAAAGTAAACTATATATTACATGCATGATTAACTAGCATAAATGATCATCTGATCATCATCTACTTCTTGTGACGCTTGCTCCGCTTGTGGATTGATCCGGGCTCGTCGATTTGGGTAATGAGGCACTTCCTCATGTCAATGATCCGCCTGTGCATCTCATAGCATGTGTACACACTCTTGGCCACGAACCTGAGGTGAGGTTCATCTAGTTTCCGCATCTAGGCCTTGTGCCAGGATACGGGACTTGTTCTCTGGGCATCCTGCTTCATCTTTTCATAGTAGGGGTCGATGATGGCCGAGGCAAGTTCTACCAGGGAGTCCTGCTTCATGCTGCCCTAGACCGTATAGTGGTCACGGATTTTGACAAGGTTCTTGCAGGCCAAGCCCGTAACACTGAGCGCTTTTACATCGTCTTTGGTATCCATCGTGGCGAACTTGTAGTCGGTGCTGTTGACAAACCTATTGAAACGGTTGCAAGGCTCTGTGGCCATGCAGTAGTGGTAGATGAGGACATGATGGCACACGCACAACTGGGCGATGGCAACCTTCTGATCTATGCCGGGACGACCGGCGGTGTACTGGAGGTCGATGCGGACCATCTTGTACTTGTCTCCAGCAAGCAACTGCTCAACGCTGTTGATGTAGTCATCCACCACGGCCGGGTCGATGGTGTACACCACTGAGAGATCCGTCTCCCTCGCGTGGGTCTCCACTCTATGCTCGCCGAACTCCATTGGATTGCCGCTAAACATCCCCTCTCTATGTGTCATCGTGAGTGTGCTTGTTGTGTTGTGGGGCACGATTGAAAGGTTGAAGAGACTAAGGTCATAATGGCCGTGGGAAATAAAGGGGAAGCCGGATGGCCAGGAATATCGGCAGGCCCTGATGGCAGTTCTAATTTGCAGCGCGTAACTCCATCATGCCGCACATAACTGCATCGCGTGGCAATGCGCGCGACGCAACCGCATGCATATGGGGCCCCCGACGTGATCGTGCACATGCCCAAGCGCTGGCAGAGTGCGCGAGGAGGGATGCGAGTAGAGCGCTCCGTGGTCGGCTGAAGGAAAAGCTGTCCACAAGCTGAGTGCGCCGACGGACGTGAGTAGAGCGCGCCAACGGACGCGACAGAGCGCGCCGCGGTGCCTAACGGCGAGCACAGCGTGCTGCGGCGCCTAACAACGAGCAGAGCTTGCCGAGGGACGCGAGCAGAGGATGGCACAGTGATACGTGGCAAATAAGACGAACTATGCGAGCGATGTTGGAGACATCAAGCATGATCAGATTAGAGTTGCGTGTGCGATACGTGGCAGATAGTTGATCCATCAGAGCTGTTTGTGATGGAATAAGCCGTGTGTGTTGCGGGCAAACACTTGCTGGTGTATAATGATACATCTCCAACGTATCTATAATTTTTGATTGCTCCATGCTATTATATTATCTGTTTTGGATGTTAATGGGCTTTATTTTACACTTTTATATTATTTTTGGGACTAACCTATTAATCGGAGGCCCAGCCCAAATTGCTGTTTTTTTGCCTATTTCAGTGTTTCATAGAAAGGAATATCAAACGGAGTCCAAATGGAATGAAACCTTCGGGAGCATGATTTTTGGAACAAACGTGATCCAGGGGACTTAGAGTGGACGTCAAGAAAAAATCGAGGAGGCCACGAGGCAGGGGGCGCGCCTACCCCCTGGGTGAGCGCTCCACCCTCGTGGGCCCCTCATGGCTCTACCGACCTACTTCTCCCTCCTATATATATCTACATACTCCGCAAACATCCAGGAGCACCACGAAAACCTAATTCCACCGCCGCAACCTTCTATACCCAATAGATCCCATCTTGGGCCTTTTCTAGAGCTCCGTCGAAGGGGGCATTGATCACGGAGGGCCTCTACATCAACTCCATGGCCCCTCCGATGATGTGCGAGTAGTTTAGCTCAGACCTTGGGGTCCATAGCTAGTAGCTAGATGGCTTCTTCTCTCTCTTTGGATCTCAATACAAAGTTCTCCTCGATTCTCTTGGAGATCTATTCGATGTAATCTTCTTTTGCGGTGTGTTTGTCGAGATCCGATGAATTGTGGGTTTGTGATCAAGTTTATCTATGAAAAATATTTGAATCTTCCCTGAATTCTTTTATGTATGGTTGGTTTATCTTTTCAAGTCTCTTCAAATTATTAGTTTGGTTTGGCTTACTAGATTGATCTTTCTTGCAATGGGAGAAGTGCTTAGCTTTGGGTTCAATCTTGCGGTGCTCGATCCCAGTGACAGAAAGGGAAATGACACGTATTGTATTGTTGCCATCGAGGATAAAAAGATGGGGTTTATATCATAATGCATGAGTTTATCCCTCTACATCATGTCATGTTGCTTAAGGCGTTACTCTGTTCTTATGAACTTTACTCTAGATGAATGCTGGATAGCGGTCGATGTGTGGAGTAATAGTAGTAGATGCAGGCAGGAGTCGGTCCACTTGTCACAGACATGATGCCTATATACATGATCATGCCTAGATATTCTCATAATTATTCGCTTTTCTATCAATTGCTCGAGAGTAATTTGTTCACCCACCGTAATACTTATGCTATCTTGAGAGAAGCCACTAGTGAAACCTATGGCCCCTGGGTCTATTCTCCATCATATAAGTTTCCAATCTACTTTATTTTGCAATCTTTACTTTCAATCTATATCATAAAAATACCAAAAATATTTATCTTATTATTATTATCTCTATCAGATCTCACTCTTGCAAGTGGCCGAGAAGGGATTGACAACCCCTTTATCGCGTTGGTTGCGAGGTTCTTATTTGTTCGTGTAGGTACGAGGTGACTTATGCGTGGTCTCCTACTGGATTGATACCTTGGTTCTCAATAACTAAGGGAAATACTTACGCTGCTTTGCTGCATCACCCTTTCCTCTTTAAGGAAAACCAACACAGTGCTCAAGAGGTAGCATAGAACCTTAAATTTAACCAAAAAAGTGTTAATGCATGTTACAAAAATTGTATAGCTAGAAACTATGTTCAAATACGACTCCAACGATATAATCTATGGTGACATGCATTCGTATTTTATTAGTTAAATCCTACTTATAAACCAGGACGGGGATATAGTAGGTAATTAAATCGCAAATGTTTTTTATTAACTGTATGTGTACGTGTCCTCTCGTCCTCCTCTCCCACGTCTTGTCACCCCGCTGTCGCAGACGGCTTACAACGCAAGCTTGTGCAACGTGCGAGGGCGTTCTTTTGGCCAAACGGTGGCGCCAATGAATTGTCGGTGAGCCCGTTCCCATGCAACCTCGCAGGTTCCCGCGCAAGCTTCCCGTCCGACTCAGTGAAATCCCCCAAAATCCCAATGCTTGGCGGCCTGCTATAAAAACCCTCTCGGCCGGCCAGTCCTGCGTCGCATTTTCCCCTCCCTCCCTTTAGCTTATCTCGTCTACTTCTCCCACAATCTCCAATGGCACTGGTCCGTCGTCATCGCTCAGCCACTCCGGCGTCATCAGAGGACAACTCCAGCTGGGAGGCTACACCACGGCGGCGTCACAGTCCCCGGGGTAGTGTAGTGCGTGTGGCGTCCCTGTTGGGTGTGCGCGGAACACCCGCCACACGCTCTGCTGCCGCTGCTCGTCGGCAGCTATTGCCGGCCGCCGTTGCCGCCACACCACCGTCAAAAGCCAGGGCCATCTCTCGCTCTACCGCTGTGGCCCGAAGGTGGGAGGTGGCCGTCGTGGCTGCCACCCCACTGCCGGCCACCGTGGCCATCACCCGCTCCGCCACCGCGGCCCGAAGACGGGAGGTGGTGGTCATGGCCGCCACCCCATCATCGGCCATCGTGGCCGCCAGCCCACCGTCGACTGCCGGGATCATCACCCGCTCCGCCACCGCCGCCCGAAGGAGGGAGGCAGAGGTGGAGGCCTGCACGTGCGTCAGCGACCTTGCGCGCTACATCGAGTTCCTGCGGGAGGAGGAGGAGTGCCTCGTCGAGCATGCAAAGATCCTTACCGTAGCCGTGGTCGCAGCACACGCCGACGCAGAGGCGAGGAATCAGGAGATCTACGAGCAGTCCGGCCGCTTCGAGAGGGATCGTCCGAAGCGGTAGTGGGCGTTCGAGCTGGCGAGCATTGTTGAACATGCAGCAGCGGCAGGCACCGTATTGCATTTGTCCAACTTGTCAGTAGGATCCTCCTCCTCCTCCTCCTCTGCCTCTTTCTGAGCGTGCTCGGCAGAGGAGAGGCTGCCGGAAGTTGCACAAAGCCCCTCTGTGGTAGTAGTATTTAGGGGCTATTTTGTTCAGTTCATCTGACTATAGATGTGTGGTCGAACTGTACAACGTACTTAAAATTAGCTAGTATATATAGTTGAACTAGCTATTTCAGTACGTGGTTGGCAACAATTGGGGAGAAGTTTGGTCGGTTCAGCTGTCGATTTGAACTGTTTGTATAAATTTAGAACGACTGCTTAATCTATGAATGAAATCTATGCTTAATTACTGAATTTTAGTTGCAAAAATTACATAGTGCTAATGATTTCTAGCTGCATATTTTGACAAATCACAGTGTTACAAGGATTGACAAATGGCAACGTTACTAGATCAACAAATGTAAATCTTTCCAATTTGACAAATGGTAACATACCCAATATGACAGATGCAAATCTTACCAAATTGTTTGTACGTGGTTGCACACGGGTCATCCAAAACAACCGTTTGCTTTGAAGGGATGAACAAATCTTGCGCTGCTCTCACTTTGCATATAGGTGTTCTATTTAAATCGTTTGCAATCAAGAGCTGCAGAAATCCTGCTCGGCACATTTTCTCTTGGCTTCCTGGGGAAGCTGTTGGTTTGCATACATGTGTTCTAACTAAAACGTTTGGGATGCATGTTTTATATTTAAAAGGTGAATTAAACTGCGGCTTGGGTGCCATTAATGGAGAGGATGCGAGCAAGGCGGGCAACCATGGAAGTCAAAGGGCTCGCTTCCTAGTGAGCCTGCGCAGCGTACAGCTCGCACGTTTCCCGCTGAGCCTGCGCACTCGAGGATAGCTTGCACGGCTCTCGGTCAGCCTGCGCATCGGACGACGCTCGCACGCCTCCCGTTCAGTCAAGGTCAAGTAGTTGTCCGCAAGACACCTCCTATAGCCATTAAACTCAAGACATGTGGCGTCACATGAATGATTAACAGAATTTTGGATTTACTAGAATTTAAAAATGAGGCATCTCAATGTTTTGCCGGCAACCAACGGTGCCCTGGTGTTTGAAATTAATTCCCATTTCTTGCATGGGACCTAAGCATGCACCCAAGGACACATATTTGATTTTTCGACCAATTTATATGCACTTGAGCATGTGCATGTAGTTCAAATTTGAATTATGCACATAAATGCATTGCAAACTCAGTTAATGCATAAAAATGTCCAAACGAACCCCGAAAAATCATAAAAATTCACACAACACTCATGTTGTTCTATGTTTACACGAGAAAAAAATTTGAAACCAATAAGAGGCAATGGATATCGTTTCGTCCCCAAAGGTGGGACGTTCCTACCAAAAACCATCATGCTTGTTGTGAGAAGCTCTAGTTTGTGAGAAGCATATACCCAAACCTACCCCAAATGGGACAAAATTTGTACCACGACATGTTAATGCCGCTCCATGATAGCATGCCAAGTTTCATGAATTTCAGACGAGTTTTGGATTTACTAGAATTTAAAAACCAGGAATCTCAATGTTTTGCCGGCAATCAACGGTGCCCTAGTGTTTGAAATTCATTCCCATTTCTTGCATGGGACCTAAGCATGCACCCAAGGACACATATTTGATTTTTCAACCAATTTATATGCACTGGAGCATATGCATGTAGTTCAAATTTGAATTATGCACATAAATGCATTGAACACTCAGCTAATGCATAAAAATGTCCAAACGAACCCTAAAAATCACAAAAATTCACACAATACTCCTGTTGTTCTATGTTGACACGAGAAAAAAATTTGAAAGCAATAAGAGGCAATGGATATCGTGTCGTCCCCAAAGGTGGGACGTTCCCTACCGAAAACCATCATGCTTGTTGTGATAAGCTCTGGTTTGTGAGAAGCATATACCCAAACCTGCCCCAAATGGGACAAAATTTGTACCACAACATATTGATGCCGCTCCATGATAGCATGCCAAGTTTCATGAATTTCAAAGGAGTTTTGGATTTACTAGAATTTAAAAACCAAGCATCTCAATGTTTTGCCGGCAATCAACGGTGCCCTTGTGTTTGAAATTCATTCCCATTTCTTGCATGGGACCTAAGCATGCACCTAAGGACACATATTTGATTTTTCAACCAATTTATATGAACTGGAGCATGTGCATGTAGTTCAAATTTGAATTATGCACATAAATGCATTGAAAACTTAGTTAATGCATAAAAATGTCCAAACGAACCGTGGAAAATTCCAAAATTGAACACAACACTCTTGTTGTTCTATGTGGACACTTGAATTTTTTTGAAAGTAATAAGAGGCAACGGATATCGTTTCATCCCCAAAGGTGGCATGTTCCCTACCGAAACCATCACGCTTGTTGTGAGAAGCTCTGATTTGTGAGAAGCTTATACCCAAACCTGCCCCAAATGGGACAATTTTTTTACCATGGCATGTTGATGCCACTACATGATAGCATGCCAAGTTTCATGAATTTTAGACGAGTTTTGGATTTACTAGAATTTAAAAACCAGGTATCTCAATGTTTGCGGCCGAGTGACAGTGGCAGGGTGTTTGAAATTCATTCCCATTTCTTGCATGGGACCTAAGAATGCAACCAAGGGCACATATTTGATTTTTCAATATGTTTATATGCACTGGAGCATGTGCATGTTGTTCAAGTTTGAATTATGCACATAAAATGCCTGAAAACCCAGTTAATGTATAAAAATGTAAAAATGAACCCTGAATAATTCCATTTTTTGACGACACACCTATAGTTGCATGTTCACTGCAGATAAAAGTTCTAACAATTCAAATACCATCCTCTGTAGCTGTGACCCCATTACGTAATTCAAATGATCAAGACGATAAATCAAGTAGAACGCACACAGTTTATTATCACAAACTGTGTGAGATGCAACACAAAACATCTTGGAGCACCGTCGGTGTATAGTACTATAAATCAAGTAGATCGCACATAGTTAGTCTCCTTTGTGTACCCAAATTATTCAATGACGTGGATGACCACTTTAACCAGGGAAATTCGAACCAAAATTTTTGACGTTCAAACTCAACACATGGGTTAAGCTATCTGAATCGTTTGTGATGTTCACATATCGTACACAGTTCTGAATAAGGGACCACGTCTGATGACACTTTGCACGCCAGTTTTTTGGCTGAAGCGGTTCCAAATTTTCAGCTTCCGCAGAAATATCTACCTCCCCGCCCTCCCCCTTACCAAAAGCCACATTTCCCCTATTTCCGCATTCCTTTCCAAGTTGAAACCTTCACTCGTTGCTTGCAGCGCTGCCACCTCCTCGCCAGTGACCCTCCTTCATGCTCCTCGGCCTCGCCTATCCAGGCAGGTAATCCACACGTGACCCCCATCCTCCTCCTCCTCCTTCCACATCCCACATGCCCCTACCGCCGGCGCGAGCGCAACACCTTCCACCCAAATCACCGACCCCTCCACCAAATAAGCGCCGACCTAAGCCATGGTGCATGCAGTATAGATAGGACATCAAGGAGCATTTGGCAGCGGAAAGCAAATCGTGGCCGCACACGCGGATGAGGTCGTGATGGCTGCCATTCGTGCCGACCCCCAGATCCTGAAGGAGCAACTTGCAATTTGCTAGCTATGCCGGTTAAGCATTCTCGGTTTGCTCGTTGCATGTGCTACTCCTGCCTTTCCTTCACAAATTCTAGTGAATTGTGCTATATAATTTTACCATGCAATTTGTTGCTCTAGTGTATATGTTCTATATGTCGTGCAGTGTGGTGCTCACTTATTAATTGTTTTGTTAATTAGTTATCGTCTTCAGTTAACTATTTGGTTCAATTCTGCAAATGTGATGTTCAATTCTTTAGGCCGCAATTTTGTATTGTCTTCCATGTGAGAAATAAATTGAATTTATCTTTACAAAACTGTGGGTGCATTCTGTTATTGTATACCATGTGAGGAATAAATTGAATTTGGCTGTAGTAAATACATGTGAAACAAATACAATTGCTACAATTGGTTGTAGTTAACTGTTTGGTTAACTATCTGATCTTCTATTAGGAGTATGTTATATTGTGCAATGTGGTGCTCAGTTAATGTTTGGTTCATTTGTTGTGGTGTTTAGTTAACTGCTTGGTTCAATTCTGCAATGCGATGTCCAATTGTCGTGGGTAGAATTTTGTATTATTGTGCATGCGAGGAATACATCAAATTTGGCTGCACTTAATACATGAGAAACATATACAAGTGCTATATTTCCTAGTTCTTAATCATGCTTGGTTTGGATAAATGGGTTTTCCGTGTGGCTTCAATTAATCTGATGAATCAGCAATGTGATTATTTTTCATCAACATATTTTACTGATAGCATGCGAACCCTTACTTAACCTGATGACTAACTACCTTATATGTGTTGCAGGGAAACAATGGGAAGCACTAAGGTTAGCATGTGCATGGTCCGTTGTCTAATAGCACATTATTGTGCAATTGCAGGAACCATTCTAATATTTAGGTTTTTAACAATTTGGTCTTGCACATGTAGGTCTTGCTGTCAGAGGTTTTGACCATTGTTCGACCCTTTTTGCATATGGGGAAATGAGTTGTCCATGAATATCAGTCAAGTAAAGAAACTCAGAAAGATTGTTAGGATAAAGAAATTAGCGACAAAAAACAACAAGATCTTTGTCTGCACAATGAAGAAGACATCAGTTCACTACAGGATGGTACTAACTATTATACCTTGCCTTTTTTATTCCTTTCCTCATTTCCAATATAGAGAAGATATTTATGCACATCCTTGTTTTCAGGCCTTTCCAAAGCAGTTCACTGATGATTACCTCTCAAACCACCTGTATGGTCAGGAGGCGAGGAAGGTATTCATACAACACCCATAGTTCAATATTGAAGTGGTCCCGAAGAGGACGAAGGATGGACGGTCAATCATCCACAGGCACCGGCCTAAAGTTACAAAGACCTTCAACATCAATGAAGGCTCAATATTCGCCTTCTGCTTCAGCAGTTTTCCAGATGAGATACATCTGTCTATGTATCGTCTATGATGCTAATTTTGAAAGGTTATAGATGTTGCATGTGAAACTTGGTCCTGGTGTAGTTGTGTAATGGGGTATGAGGGAGTCCTGGATTAGGGGGTCTCCGGACAGCCGGACTATATCCTTTGGCCGAACTGTTGGACTATAAAGATACAAGATTGAAGACTTTGTCCCGTATCCGGATGGGACCCTCCTTGGTGTGGAAGGCATGCTTGGCAATACGGATATGTAGATCTCCTCCCTTGTAACCGACTTTGTGTAACCCTAGCCCCCTCCGGTGTCTATATAAACCAGAGGGTTTAGTCCGTAGGACAACATACAATCAGACCATAGGCTAGCTTCTAGGGTTTAGCCTCTACGATCTCGTGGTAGATCAACTCTTGTAATACTCATATCATCAAGATCAATCAAGCAGGACGTAGGGTATTACCTCCATCGAGAGGGCCCGAACCTGGGTAAACATCGTGTCCCCTTCCTCCTGTTACCATCCGCCTTAGACGCACAGTTTGGGACCCCCTACCCGAGATCCACCGGTTTTGACACCGACATTGGTGCTTTCATTGAGAGTTCCACTGTGCCGTCACCATAAGGCTTGATGGCTCCTTCGATCATCGGCAACGATGTGGTCCAGGGTGAGGTTTTCCTCCCCGGGCAGATCTTCGTATTCGGCGGCTTCACACTAAGGGCCAACTCGCTTGGCCATCTGGAGCAGATCGAGAGCTACGCCCCTGGCCATCAGGTCAGGTTCGGAAACTTAAACTACACTACCAACATCCGCGGAGGCTTGATCTTCGACGGATTCGAGCCCTTGTCAGGTGTGCCGCACAATCACGACGAGCATGACGTAACTCTGCCGTCAGACAGTGTTCGGGAGATCACACCTGCGACCACCCCGGCCGTCAATCCGAAGAAAATTGCGCCATCCGAGGATGGGGGGATAGACCCCGCCATGGAGGCTGCACTCTCAGTGGCGATGGAGCCAGATACTGACTTCACCTGTTACGAGAGCTGTGTTGCCGAACCACTGGATTCGTCTTCGGCTACGGACTACGAGCCGCCTGTGTCCATGCCTATCGAATCCGATTGGGCGCCGATCATGGAGTTCACCTCTGGGGATATCTTTCAGCACTCAACTTTCGGCGACGTGCTAAATTCATTAAAGTCTCTCTCCTTGTCAGGAGATCCTTGGCCGAACTATGTCTGGCTAGAATGGGATGCAGACGACGAAGAAATTTGCTCCCCACCCACCACCCAATTAGTAGCCACTGTCAACGATTTAGCCGACATGCTCGACTTCGACTCCGAAGACATCGATGGTATGGACGACGATGCAGGAGACGAATAGGAACCAGCGCCCATAGGGCGCCGGACCGCCACCTCATCATATGATATATACATGGTGGACACCCCCAAAGAAGGCAATGGCGACGAGACAACGGAGGATGACCCCTCCAAGAAGCAACCCAAGCACCGATGTCAGCGGCGTCGCTCTAAGTCCCGCCATAGAAAAAGTAGTGATACCTGCACAAGAGACGATAACACTCCGGATAGTGCCGAAGACGACAACAATCCCCTCCAGCACGATTCAGAGTGGGAGGGTGAACAAGCTAGCCCTCCAGAGTGGGCAGCATATGGAGAATCGGAGGAGGACAATTACATGCCTCTCTCTAAAGACGAGGTGAGCCTCAGCGACGAAGAATTTATCGTGCTTGAGGATCCCGTCGAGAAGGAGCGCTTCAAGCACCGGCTTATGGCCACAGCAAATAGCTTGAAGAAAAAGCAACAACAACTTCAAGCTGATCAAGATCTGCTAGCAGACAGATGGACCGAAGTCCTTGCGGCGGAGGAATACGAACTCGAACGCCCCTCCAAGAGTTACCCAAAGCGTAGGTTGCTACCTCACCTCGAGGAAGAAGCATTGAAAGCTACATCACCAGTGTACAATGCGGCTGACCGGCCACCTCGTGGCCGAGCCGGAGAGGCGTTTCAGCCTGAGGTTCAGCCTGCACCCCGCCGCCACTCAAACAAAAATACCAAGGCCCGGGTTAACACACGGGACCTGCGAGACGTATTGGACAACAGGGCAAAACATGCAAGGTCGATATACGGGTCACGGGGGCGCGCGCAAATGCGGGACGATGACCGTCATGCCGGATACACTAAAAGTAAATCCGGCCAGGCCAAATACAGCTGACAAGACTCATACGAATAGCGTCGTGATATAGCCCGGCATAGAGGCACCGCACACCCCCTATGCTTCACTGATGAAGTTATGGATCACGAATTCCCGGAGGGTTTTAAACCCGTAAATATCGAATCGTATGATGGTACAACAGATCCCGCTGTATGGATTGAGGATTTCCTCCTCCACATCCACATGGCTCGCGGTGATGATCTGCATGCCATCAAGTACCTCCCACTAAAACTCAAAGGACCAGCTCGACATTGGCTGAATAGCTTGCCAGCAGACTCCGTCGGCAGTTGGGAGGATTTGGAAGACGCATTCCTTGACAACTTCCAGGGCACTTATGTGCGACCACCGGATGCTGATGACCTGAGCCATATAACTCAGCAGCCAGGGGAATTGGCCAGGCAATTCTGGACACAAATCCTAACTAAGAAAAAGCAAATTGTCGACTGTCCGGATGCAGAGGAATTAGCGGCATTCAAGCATAACATCCGTGATGAGTGGCTTGCCCGGCACCTCGGACAGGAGAAGCCGAAGTCTATGGCAGCCCTCATGACACTCATGACCCACTTTTGCATGGCGAAGATAGCTGGCTGGCTCGCAGCAACAACACATCAAGGAATCCGGGCACTTCGGATACCAAAGATGCCAACGACAGACCACGTCGTAACAGACAAAAGCGCCGCAACAACGGTGATAACACCGATGATACGACAGTCAATGCCGGATTCAAAGGCTCTAGATCCGGTCAGCGGAAAAAGCCATTCCAAAGAAGTACTCCAGGACCGTCTAGTTTGGATCGCATACTTGATCGCTCGTGTCAAATCCACGTCACTCCCGATAAGCCAGCCAATCACACCAACAGAGAATGCTGGGTGTTCAAGTAGGCCAGCAAGTTGAGTGCCGAAAACAAGGACAAGGGGCTGCATAGTGATGACGAGGAGGAGCCCCGGCCGCCGAACACGGGAGGACAGAAGAGGTTCCCCCCACAAGTGAAGACGGTGAGCATGATATACGCAACCCACATTCCCAAGAGGGAAACATAAGCGTGCACTAAGGAACGTCTATGTGATGGAGCCCATCGCCCCAAAGTTCAACCCATGGTCCGCTTATTCGATCACCTTCGCTTGCAGGGACCACCCACCAGTATCCGTCATGGCAGATCGGCCGCACTGGTCCTAGACCCCATCATCGACGGATTTCACCTCACTCGAGTCCTTATGGACGGCGGTAGCAGCCTGAACCTGCTCTATCAGGATACATTGCGCAAAATGGGTATAGATCCCTCAAGGATCAAACCCACCAAAACCACCTTTAAGGGCATCATCCCAGGTGTAGAGGCCCATTGCACGGGCTCAATCACACTGGAAGTGGTCTTCGGATCTCCGGACAACTTCCGAAGCGAGGAGTTAATCTTCGATATCGTCCCGTTCCGTAGTGGCTATCACACACTGCTCAAGCGAACCGCATTTGCAAAATTCAATGCGGTACCGCATTACGCATACCTCAAGCTCAAGATGCCAGGACCTAGGGGGGTCATAACAGCCAATGGAAACACATAACGCTCGCTCCGCACGGAAGAGCACACTGCGGCCCTCGCAACAGAAGCACAAAGCAGCCTTTTAAGGCAAACCATCAATTCGGCGATACAGCCCCCGAACACCGTCAAGCGAGTCCGGAGTAAACTGCAACAGGATCGCCTGGCACGTTCAGAGCTCACCTAGCAATTCGGCCCCCATCCCAGTCCCAGTCAAGCGGCGAAATCCGTGCCGCGCGCACACAATTACGCACTGAAAATACCATGGACATAGGCGGGGGCACGATCAGGACATGTCCCGCAATGCGGCTTAACCGCCCTAGGGGCTGCATACCTTTATCATTTTTTCTCTTTCAGGACCTTACTCTCTGGAAGCCCTTTCCGACAGTACGATTGCCGGACACATTACGGGAAGGAACAACCAAGGAGGCACGAAGCTAAGACGTACAGGGGAACTCCCAGGTGGTCTCTAATAATAATCGATATACCCGCTTTTTACTATTCATAGCAGCTTGCCCTTGGATAGGACATGTCAAATAGTCCTATTTTTTTGCTTATTGCACTACTTGTATCAGTATGCTTCGACGTATTATTCAAATAACAATGCATAACATTAGTCTATTATTGCATTACCATCCTTTTTTCTTATATGTTCATTTACAACAACTTGCACCAGTACATTCTGGTACAGTCAGTACGCCAGGGGCTTTCGTTTACCCTATAATACGGCTGAGAAGTCCGAACACTTTCGACGGTGCGGCACCCCGAACTTATAGCATTATATGCATCAGCTCCGAATCATGTCTTGGGTCAATAGTTGGGTTTGCCTGGCTCCCATGTTTTGGTACCTTACGTTCCTCTATATCGGCTAAGGTAGCGCTGGGAGAACTACTGCGATTGTGTCCCGGTTCTTCCAGACGAGCACCTCAGTAGAGAAAGCCGAAAACTGACTGTCATGATAAGGCGAGAGCTGGTCGCTGTTCGAGAGGTCTCATGTCCTTAAAGACTTTTTTCGCTTCGGGCGAGGAGTCGGCCTTGCCCGACTTAGGTGTATATAGCGCCCCAAATTCGGCCTTCCGAATACTAGGGGCTTCGCCAAAATTTAAAATTGTAGACTTCTATGGCTAAGTGAGAGTGATAAAGCCTTATAGTCCGATTGCCTGATACGTTGCGCTGAACACCTCCCTCGAAGGACCCAAAATTGGGAAGAGTGCTCAGGTTTATCCCGAACACCCCAGTACTAGTTACATGGGGGCAGAAGCCAACGACTGGCCAACTCTCAGATTTTATAAATGGCCGCACAGAAGGTAATATTTTAAATTCAAAAAGTGTTGCATAGCGCAAATGAACTCGTTTCACATTACAGGATCACATGAGCATGTTCATTCAAAAATTACATCTCTGGCACATTTCTCCGCCACAAGGCGGGAACCCTTTAGGACATTGTCATAATACATTTCGGGGCAGTGATGTTCCTTGCCCTCCGGCGGCCCCTCCTTCACCAGCTTTACGGCGTCCAGCTTCGCCCGGGCAAAAGCCCTACGCGCACCCTTGATGTAGATGGACCGCTTTATGACTTCAAGCCGTGTGCAGGCATCCACAAGCCGCCTCACCAGACCGAAGTAGCTGCTAGGCAGGGGATCGTCAGGCCACATCTGGACTATAAGACCCTTCATGGCCTGTCCGTCCGCCTTGTGAAGCTCGACCAGTTGCTTTAGCTGGTCGCTCACGGGCATTGGGTGTTCGGTCCCAGTATACTGAGACCAGAACAACTATTCCGTCGAGCTCCCCTCCTCAGCTCGGTAAAACTCTGCGGCATCCAGTACACTGCGGGGAAGATCTGCGAACGCTCCTGGAGAGCTCCGAACTCGGGTAAGTAAAAGGAAAGTTTCCTTCACATGCTTGCTTTGCATAATGAATGCCTTACCCGTTGCTATCTTCTTCATTGCATCAATCTCCCGGGGGGCCTTGTGGGCTTCAGCCTTGGCGCTCCGTGCGCTTTCGTGCACCTTCGCAAGCTCGGACTCTCGCGTATTAGAGTCAAGCTCCAAGGACCCGTGTTTTTTGGCGAGAGCCTCGAGCTCTTGCCGCACCTCGCCTACCCGGGCTTCTTGCTTTTCCCGCTCAATGCGCTCCTTGGCCACTTTTTCTTCGGCCTCGGATAGCGCCTTCTTCAGGGTCGCCACCTCGGTCGTGGCCCCTGGCAAATTCATGATGATCCTATTACTTTACAAACCGAACTTCTTTTTAGTGAATAGACAAGGTATTGCTTACCTTTGCTCTCCTCGAGCTGCCTCTTGGTAAGGCCGATCTCGTCCTCAGACCACTCCAGGTCCTACTTCAGTACAGCAACCTCCGCAGTACGTGCCGCAGCGGCCAGTAGTGAAGCCTGCACATGCACACAGACATATTCTGATTAGACTCCTGAGTCATTATTTGATCCTCTATTCAGCCTTTCTTCGCAAACGCCAAACAGAGCATCAGGGGTTACTGTCTATGTGGTAATATTTTCCTATATTTTGATTGCTTACCTGAAAGCCTGTTAGGAGGCTAGCACAAGCTTCGGTTAGTCTGTTTTTGGCGGACTGAACTTTCTCGATCACCGCACTCATGATAGTGCGGTGCCCTTCGTCGATGGAAGCGCCGCGAAGCGCTTCCAACAAGTTGTCCGGTGCCTCTGGATGGACAGAGGCCACCGGCACGGGCGGCTTGCCCCCCTTAAAGGAGGGTCGCCTGCCGGAGTCCAGAACCACTGAAGGTTCCAGCGCAGTGTTCGGCTGGGGGCCGAACTTGGAGCCCATGGGAGTCTTGCTCCCTTTGTGCCCAGGGTCCCGAAGGTCACCTCGAGGCGCCCCCAGGACTACCTCCCCTCAGCTCGGTGCCTTTTGAGACAACACCTCGACGTTGTCCGTAGGGCAAGGGGTGGAGGCCGTCGGAGGTGAATTGCTATTCATATCCGACGAGTCCAAAGAACCGTCCAACGAAGATACGTCGAGACGGGCTCGGGACGGACTGCATAATCATATTCGGCGTAAGGAGAAGCAGCGCAATAAAACATACCATGAATTACTATGGTATCCAGATACTTACGACTTCGCTAGGGGCTTGTCCCTGGGTAACCACTCGTCGCCGTTGTAGGCGGCCGTCGTGGAGCAGTCCAGAAGGAGGGTCCTTCCCTTCTTGGACCCTTCGGCCTCCCCGGTTGGGGCGGCCTTCCTTTTCTTGTCTCCCCCGGCTGGGGGGGGGGGGAACTTTCCTCTTCCTCCTCCTCGTTTTTGTGGGAGGAGTGCGCTTTGGAGTTATCGGACGATGAGTCTGATATAACGTTGCGCCGGAGACCCTTTCGGGTCCCCGTGGCCTTCTTCTGGGCCTTCTTCACGGGCACCTCGTAAGGCGCCGGAACCAGCATCTCCGTTAGGAGAGCATCTGCAGGATCTTCAGGCAGAGGGGCTGGGCAATCGAGCTGCTCCGCTGTCTCTACCCAGTCCTGTTAATGGCATGGAAGCTTAGATCCCGCACATGATTAAACTGGGGCAAATAAATATCCTATGAGATATAAAAACTTACCGGATTGGCATGGCGCTTTGCGCTGAGTCCTCGATAAGGGGAGGAGGTACCTCGGCGCCCTTGAACAGCACCTTCCAGATGTCCTTGTGCGTCGTGTCGAAGAGCTCTCGCAGCGTCTGGTGCTTGGCTGGGTCGAACTCCCACAAATTGAATGCCCGTCGTTGACACGGGAGGATCCGGCGGAAGAGCATGACCTGGACCACGTTGACGAGCTTGATTTTCTTGCTCATCATGTTCCTGATGCAGGTCTGGAGTCTGGTCATCTCTACCGGGGAACCCCAGGACATGCCCTTCTCTTTCTAGGAGGTGAGCCGCGTGGGGATTCTGGATCAAAATTTGGGGGCCGCCACCCAGTTGGTGTCGTGCGGCTCGGTGATGTAGAACCACCCCGATTGCCACCCCTTTATGGTCTCCACATAGGAGCCTTCGAGCCAGGTGACATTACGCATTTTGCCCACCATGGCGCCTCTGCACTCTGCTTGCTGGCCGACCACCACCTTCGGTTTAACATCGAAGGTCTTCAGCCACATGCCGAAGTGGGGCCTGATGCGGAGGAAGGCCTCGCACACGACGATAAACGCCGAGATGTTGAGGATGAAATTGGGGGCCAGATCATGAAAATCCAGCCCATAGTAGAACATGAGCCCGCAGACAAACGGGAGGAGGGGAAATCCCAGTCCGCAGACAAAGTGGGTAAGAAAAACTACCCTCTCATGGGGTTCGGGCGTAAGGATGATCTGCCCCGCATCTGGCAGTCGGTGCACGATATCCACGGCCAGATATCCGGCTTCCCGTAGCTTTGTGATGTTCTCCTCCGTGACGGAGGAGACCATCCACTTGCCTCCTATCGTGGATCTAAACCTAACAGTAGAGTGGGGGGTAGGTATGGAGAGGCAAGGTCCTAGCTATGGAGAGGTTGTAAACACAAGAGATGTACGAGTTCAGGCCCTTCTCGGAGGAAGTAAAAGCCCTACGTCTCGGAGCCCAGAGGCGGTCGAGTGGATTATGTGTATATGGATTACAGGGTGCCGAACCCTTCTGCCTGTGGAGGGGGGTGGCTTATATAGAGTGCGCCAGGACCCCAGCCAACCCACGTAATGAAGGGTTTAAGGTACATTAAGTCCGGGGCGTTACTGGTAACGCCCCACATAAAGTGTCTTTACTATCATAAAGTCTACTTAATTACAGACCGTTGCAGTGCAGAGTGCCTCTTGACCTTCTGGTGGTCGAGTGAGTCTTCGTGGTCGAGTCCTTCAAGTCAGTCGAGTGAGTCCCTCGTAGGTCGACTGGAAGGTGATCTCTTCTAAGGGTGTCCTTGGGCAGGGTACTTAGATCAGGTCTGTGACCCTACCCTAGGTACATGACTCCATCATTAGCCCCCGAATGGATTGAGGCTTGAGTGATGAAGGAGTTGATGTTGTTTCTGATTAGCCTGCGCATACTGGTCGTGCGTTGTTTTGAACCAAAAAATCTCTTTTTTGATAGTGAGCAACTTTTCTTCAGTCGACTCGATCCATTCTTTTCCTTCGTCGAGTGATCTTTTGGACTTCGCCGATTTCCGAGCGACGGATCGCAGGAAATCCCGCGTCTGGCAGACCGATCTGCCGTTCGCGGATTCCGCGGGATACGAAATTTGGGGAAGCGCGCGAAGCGGGGCGGACCGCGGCGCTCGGATGGGACAGGGCATAGATGCCTCGATCCCCACGCCATTTTTTTCGCCACGTATCACGTCCGCGCAACTGTTTCAGGATATGATTAGACCGACCGGGCCCACCTGTCATCCACTCGGAAGGGATCTTATAAACGCGCCCGGCGAGGGTTTTTTGAGCAGTGCCTCAGCATTCTCTCTCTGCTCCCTTCGTCTCCGCCCAACGCGCTCGCTCTCGCCTCCGCACAACTTCTCCTCGCGCGTCCCGCCGGCAGCCATGGTTAAGGAGAAGACGGCGGCGCTAGAACGCGCGAAGAAGGCGTCGGCGACGGAGAAGGCGAAGGGGAGATCCACCAGTCGCGGCGGGTCTTCGTCTAGATCTCGCCTGCCGAAAGGCTGGGTCCAGGGAGATTGGATCCAATCGACCATCACGGAGACGGATCTCCTCGACATGGCCAACGAGGGCCTGATCCCTCATGGAGCTGCAAGGCTTCCGGGGAAAGAGTGGCAGCCCCAGCCGGAAGAGGGTGAGTGCGTGCTTCTGGCTACCCATGTCGACCGCGGATTTTCTTTGCCGCCGAGCGTTTTCTTCCGTGGTTTCTTGAACTTCTTTGGAGCGCAACTCCACCACTTCACCCCGAATTCTATCGCCTATCTTGCCGCGTTTGTGTCCATGTGTGAGAGTTTTCTGGGTTGTCGACCGCATTGGGGCTTGTTCAAGCACATATTCACGTGTCGCTCTCAGACCGTGAAGAAGGCGAGCCCAGGCGACGAAAAAACCCAAGTTGTCCAAATGTGTGGGGGTCTGGGGATCCAGGTGAGGAACAAGAGCACCTTCCCAGCCATGACATTTCCCGAGTCAGTCAGAGGCTGGCAGTCGACCTGGTTCTACTGCCAGGATCAGCCGACGCCGGGGCAGTCGAGTGGACTCCCTCAGTTCACCATGGGCCGAGTGAACAAGCCCTCCTCTCTGAAGGTGATTCCGGAGGAGAAAGCTGACGTGAAGATGCTGATGGAGCGTGTAGTTCAGTTGGTTCGGGAGGGAGTGACGGGTATGGATCTCCTGGAGGTTTTTCTTAGGCGTCGTATCCAGCCTCTTCAGTTCCGGAGCCATTGCATGTGGTTGTACTGCGGGACTGAGGATGTGACTCGGGTCAATCCAGAAGCAGTCGACGATGCCACTCTGGAAAGGTGGATGGCCGCTGTTACTGGGAACAAGGATAACCCTCGCGGAGCCAGAAGGATTCCTCCACTCGACCACCACAGTGATCCAAACAAGGTATGTCCGCTCCACTTCCCATTGTATTCTTGTCACATTTATTTCTGTTTTCTCTGCCGATCGGTCGACTGATCTTTGTCTTGATGTCTATCAGGTCCTCACTGAGCTGTACTCGATGCCCAATGGAGCACAGGCTCCGACTGAGGAGGGAGAAGCGAGCGGGGGCGAGAGCCAGGAGGAGGAGTGGGACTCGGACGCCGCTGAGGATGATGATGATGACGATGATGATGAAGATGATGATGATGATGAGGATGAAGAAGAGGAGGAGGAGGAGGTCGCACCACCGCGCTCGGAAAGGCGGTCGAAACTTGTCCATGACCTTGTGACTAAACGTGGCAAGGGGGTTGCGACTGTTACACAGTCGACCAAGCGCCCTCGGACCACCTCTCCGGCGCCGACTGAAAAGGCGTCGAAGCAGCCCAGGGCGGCCCCGTCAAAGCCGACCAAGCTCCTGCCGAAGATGAAGGTGTCCATCCCCACCATATCAGGATAATCATGCTGCTTAAGTCTTCTTGTTTTGTGCGAACATTATCTCTGGTTGGCGCTGGAGTTAGTCGACTGATTCTTTGGAGTTGCAGTGCTGCTACTTCTGAGACCTCAGCCCGGGCTGACGACCATGAGATGGAGGACGCAGCAACCTCAAAACCTGGTACTATACTCTTAACACCGTTTCTAGTCGACTGACTCATGATCTCTAATTCTGATTCTTTTCTGTAGCTCCATCCAATGTTGTTATCACTCTCCCTGATGATGATGAAGATGAGGAACCGCTGAAGCACAGAAGGAGTAGGAAAGCGTCTGCCGGCAGGGTGCCCCAGGATGTGACGGTGCCTGAGACTCTGGTCGCGGAGGAGGAGAACACCACTCGACACACTGTGTCCTTCGCAGATCCACTGACGAGTGCTCTGCAGCCCTCCCTCTTCACGACGCACCACGTCCCAGAGGACCAAGCTGGCGCCGCGAAGGAGGCGATACGCCAGGCAGGGATCATGATGGAGCAGTTGAAGACCATCCGGGATGCGAGCCAGGCAGCTTACGACGCCAGTTCCGCCCTTCAAAGCAATGTTCAGGTCAGTCGACCACCGCTTGTTTTCTTTCCAGAATTTATAGTAATCACCCACTGGGTGTGTCGATTTAAACTCCGTGTTAGCGGGGGCACGCTGAGTGCACCCGCTGGGTGTAGTCCCCAAGGCTAAGGTCGACTGCTGGCAGTCGGCCTTAGGCTTTATAAGTTCAGTCTTTCCGTCATTCGACTATGGCGAATGGATTTCGCAAACCGGTGGGGGCACGCTGAGTGCACCCACTGGGTGTAGTCCCCGAGACTGTGGTCGACTGCTTGCAGTCGATTACAGTCTTAAAGAATACATCTTGTTTTTTTTTTTTTAAGGTCGACTGGTCGACTCTGTCTTCAATAGGATTAGTGGGGGCACGCTGAGTGCACCCACTGGGTGTAGTCCCCGAGACTACGGTCGAATGCTTGTATTCGGCTGTAGTCTTAGAAACGCATGATTTTTCCTGTTCCACTCGGAAGTGAATTATCTTTGACATTTAGTCGATTGATTCTTCGCAGAGATCCTGTGACCTTGCGGCTCGCTACACTGAGCTGGAAAACAAGCACATTCAGCTCGAGCTGGATTTGAAGCTGGCTCAGGAGAATCTGACGAAGGCAAAGGAGGAGACCAAAGGTATGTTTGGTGAGACCTCGACGACTGCTTTTTCCCTTTATTTGTTTCAAAATCTGATCTTGCTGTAACTTGCAGGTAAGGTGAAGGAGGCCCAACAGAAAAAAGACCTTGAACTAGCTGAGAAGATCAAGCTTGCTGACGAGAAGTTAGCTTCAGTCACCAAGCTTGAACAAGAAAATACCAATCTGAAAGCTGCTCTTGGGAAGAAAAATGATCTGGAGGCCTTCCTGAGTGGTCTTGCCAAGAAGCTGTTCCTTATGCTTGAAGGTAAACCTTTACGCTCAACAATCATTTTCAACTGTGATTTTCCATTCGACCATTGCCTTGACTCGGTGATCGCCCTTGCAGAATTTTGTCAAGACTTTGAAGAAGAGACTAGCCGGCTGGAACCAAACCTTGACCCCGTCAATTCTCCGGTGAACGACGAAGTTGCCATGAATGTTTTCCGACTGGAGTCCCGTGTTGCAGCTGTCGTGGACTATCTTGCAAGGCTGAAGGTCGCCACATCTCGCATCGACTCAACGCTCTGGCCCAGGGAGACACTCCAGAACGACCTCGAGTCGCTGATGGCTCGCTTGAACACGGTCCCTGGTCGAGTGCAGGAGTGGAAAAAGTCCTCGGCTCGGTGCGGTGCAGATGTTGCTCTGTGTCTGGCCCGAGTCCACTGCAAAGATGCGCGAGAAGACAAGCTGGCGGCCCTCCGGGTGGCCAACACCAAGAAACACGACTTCAGGTCCTTTATGGAAACTTTCATTGCTGCTGCCACTCGGATCGCAGATGGAATTGATCTTGATGAGTTTGTTGCACCTTCCAGCCCTCCACAGGAGGGGTAAAAAACTTCTTTTAAGCTCGACGCTTTAAATTTGCCTCGGTATGCCGAGTGGAGTTGTAACCGATAAACCTTAACAGGCTTAGCGCCTGAGCACTTTCGGTTCCTTTAGGTATCGTTCCGAACTTGAATTTGATGTTTGAATATGATTGCTTTTGGCTTGAAATGTCTTTTGCAGGTTCAAAGCAAGACGCTCACTGCAGTCGACTTATTCCTTAATCCACTTAGGTGAGCGCTGGGCTGCAGCTAAGCCCCCGAGTGAGGGGTTTGCTCTTCACTCGGTAGGATTTTTATATCTTAGGCGAGCACTGGGCTGCAGCTAAGCCCCCGAGTGAGAGGTTTGCTCTTCACTCGGTAGGATTTTTATATCTTAGGCGAGCACTGGGCTGCAGCTAAGCCCCCGAGTGAGAGGTTTGCTCTTCACTCGGTAGGATTTTTATATCTTAGGCGAGCACTGGGCTGCAGCTAAGCCCCCGAGTGAGAGGTTTGCTCTTCACTCGGTAGGATTTTTATATCTTAGGCGAGCACTGGGGCTGCAGCTAAGCCCCCGAGTGAGAGGTTTGCTCTTCACTCGGTAGGATTTTTATATCTTAGGCGAGCACTGGGCCTGCAGCTAAGCCCCCGAGTGAGAGGTTTGCTCTTCACTCGGTAGGATTTTTATATCTTAGGCGAGCACTGGGCTGCAGCTAAGCCCCCGAGTGAGAGGTTTGCTCTTCACTCGGTAGGATTTTTATATCTTAGGCGAGCACTGGGCTGCAGCTAAGCCCCCGAGTGAGAGGTTTGCTCTTCACTCGGTAGGATTTCTATATCTTAGGCGAGCACTGGGCTGCAGCTAAGCCCCCGAGTGAGAGGTTTGCTCTTCACTCGGTAGGATTTTTATATCTTAGGCGAGCACTGGGCTGCAACTAAGCCCCCGAGTGAGAGGTTTGCTCTTCACTCGGTAGGATTTTTATATCTTAGGCGAGCACTGGGCTGCAGCTAAGCCCCCGAGTGAGAGGTTTGCTCTTCACTCGGTAGGATTTTTATATCTTAGGCGAGCACTTGGACTGCAGCTAAGCCTCCGAGTGGAAGTCTGGCTTACCACTCGGTAGGATTTTGATTACTTAGACGAGTACTTGGACTGCAACTAAGCCTTCGAGTGGAAGTCTGGCTTACCACTCGGTAGGATTTTTATAACTTAGGCGAGTACTTGGACTGCAGCTAAGCCTCCGAGTGGAAGTCTGGCTTACCACTCGGTAGGATTTTGATAACTTAGGCGAGTACTTGGACTGCAGCTAAGCCTCCGAGTGGAAGTCTGGCTTACCACTCGGTAGGATTTTGATAACTTAGGCGAGTACTTGGACTGCAGCTAAGCCTCCGAGTGGAAGTCTGGCTTACCACTCGGTAGGATTTTTACAAACTTAGGCGAAACGGATTCGCGGCTAAGCCTCCGAGTGGGAGTCTGGCTCACCACTCGGTAAGGATTTTTACAAACTTAGGCGAAACGGATTCGCGGCTAAGTCACCCACTGAGAGAAAAAATTTATTGGACAAAATAAAAAGTGACAAAAATTATGGAGGAACTATGACACTATTATTTTGAAATCCATGAACTACAGGAGTACTTTATTGCAACTCATCCGAGTGATAAACTTAAGTGTAAAATGGGCGGAGTAGTTCCGCGTCCCAAGCTCGGGGCTCGTCGATATTATGTTCGACGTTGTAAAGACGGTACGCCCCGTTGTGGAGAACTTTGGTGACGATGAAGGGTCCTTCCCAAGAAGGAGCAAGCTTGTGATGTTTCTTCTGATCCACTCGGAGAACTAAATCTCCTTCCTGGAAGGCACGACCCCTCACATTTCTGGCGTGGAAACGACGCAAATCTTGTTGGTAGATGGTCGATTGGATCAGAGCCATCTCCCTTTCTTCCTCTAAAAGGTCGACTGCGTCCTGCCGCGCTTGTTCAGCTTCTGCTTCGTTGTAGATCTCAACTCGAGGAGCATTGTGGAGAAGATCACTCGGCAAGACTGCTTCAGCTCCGTAGACCAAGAAGAATGGAGTTCTTCCGGTCGATCGATTAGGTGTGGTCCGCAGTCCCCAAAGCACCGAGGGAAGTTCGTCGACCCACGCTCCAGCTACATGCTTGAGATCACACATCAGTCGGGGTTTCAATCCCTTGAGAATCAGGGCATTAGCTCGCTCTGCTTGACCATTCGTCTGCGGATGGGCGACTGAAGCGTAGTCGACTCGTGTGCCTTGAGAGTTGCAGAAATCCCTGAATTCCTCCGAGTCAAAGTTCGACCCATTATCTGTAATGATGCTGTGCGGGACTCCATATCTGAATATCAGTTCCCTGATGAAGCTAACAACAGTACCGGCGTCAAGGTTCTTGATTGGTTTAGCCTCAATCCACTTGGTGAACTTGTCGACTGCCACCGGTACATGCGTGAAGCCACTTCGACCTGTTCTCAAAGGACCGACCATGTCCAACCCCCATACTGCGAAAGGCCAGACGAGTGGAATGGTCTTCAGAGCCGATGCAGGCTTGTGCGACATATTCGAGTAGAACTGACATCCTTCGCACTTATCCACTATTTCCTTTGCCATCTCATTCGCCTTTGGCCAGTAAAATCCGGCTCGGTATGCTTTGGCCACGATGGTCCGAGAGGACGCATGATGACCACAGGTTCCCGAGTGGATATCATTAAGGATGATTCGACCTTCTTCTGGTGTTATGCACTTCTGACCAACTCCAGTCGCGCTTTCTCTATATAACTGTCCTTTGATTACGGTAAAGGATTTAGATCGACGGACGATCTGTCGAGCCTCTTCCTCATCCTCCGGAAGCTCTTTTCTCAGGATATACGCGATATACGGAACTGTCCAGTCGGGAATGACCACCAAGACCTCCATGACCAAGTCGACCACTGCTGGGACTTCAACCTCAGTCAGATCTGTGGCACTCTTGGGCTGTGGAGCTTCTTCGGTGAAAGGATCTTCTTTGACTGACAGAGTGTGTATATGCTCCAAGAACACACCACTCGGAATGGCTCCTCTCTTGGAACCTATCTTTGCTAGATCACTAGCTGCTTGATTTTTCAGTCGGGGTATATGATGGAGCTCTAACCCCTCGAACTTCTTTTCCAGCTTCCTCACTGCACTGCAGTATCCAGTCATGGCTGGGCTTCTCACGTCCCACTCCTTCATCACTTGGTTGACCACTAAATCTGAATCGCCATAGACCATCAGGCGACGGACGCCGAGTGAAATGGCCATGTGCAATCCGTATAAGAGGGCCTCATACTCTGCCTCATTGTTGGAGGAATCAAAGTGAATCTGGAGCACATATCTGAGCTTATCTCCTCTGGGGGAAACCAGGACAACCCCAGCACCGGAACCATTCAACATCTTAGAGCCATCAAAAAACATGGTCCAATGCTCCGAGTGAACTTCAGTCGGCTGCTGCTGTTCAATCCACTCGGCGAGGAAATCTGCTATTGCCTGGGACTTAATGGCTTTCTTTGCCTCAAACTTGATATCAAGGGGAAGAAGTTCAATCGCCCATTTCACCACTCGACCAGTTGCATCTCTGTTGTGCAAAATCTCTGATAGTGGAGCGTCGCTGACGACTGTGATGGAATGATTAGAGAAATAATGAGCAACCTTCTTTGTGGTCATGTATATTCCATACACAAGCTTCTGATAATGAGGATATCTCTGCTTGGATGGAGTCAAGACTTCAGACAAATAATACACTGGGCGCTGAACTTTGAAAGCTTTTCCTTCCTCTTCCCGCTCGACCGTAAGCACTGTACTGACGACTTGTCCTGTGGCTGCGATATAAAGCAACAGAGGCTCTTTGCTGATTGGAGCAGCAAGCACCGGCTGGGTGGAGAGCAGAGCTTTTAGCTCGACAAACGCTGCATCAGCTTCTGGAGTCCACTCGAACTTGTCTGCCTTCTTCATCAGTCGGTAAAGAGGCAATGCCTTTTCACCGAGTCGTGAGATGAATTGACTTAATGCGGCCAAGCATCCAGTAAGCTTCTGGACATCGTGCACTCGCACATGGCATTTCATTCGGAGAATAGTGCCGATCTTTTCTGGATTAGCGTCGATCCCTCGCTCGGAAACGAGAAAACCGAGTAACTTGCCACCAGGAACTCCGAATGTGCACTTTGATGGATTGAGCTTGATATCATACCTTCTGAGGTTGGCAAATGTTTCGGCGAGGTCAGCGAGCAGGTCGGAACCTTTCCGTGACTTGACGACGATATCATCCATATACGCTTCCACATTCCGACTGATTTGAGTGAGTAGACACTTCTGAATCATTCGCATAAATGTGGCTCCGGCATTCTTGAGGCCGAATGGCATGGTGATATAGCAGAAGCACCCGAATGGAGTGATGAAAGCTGTTTTTACCTCGTCGGGTCCGTACAAACGGATCTGGTGGTACCCGGAGTAGGTGTCTAGAAAAGACAATCTCTCGCATCCCGCGGTCGAGTCAACAATTTGATCTATGCGAGGGAGAGGAAAATGATCTTTCGGGCAGGCCCGGTTGATGTGCTTGAAATCAATGCACATTCGGAGCGATTTGTCCTTCTTAGGAACCATGACGACATTAGCGAGCCATTCGGAGTGGTATATCTCTTGGATAAATCCTGCCGCCAACAGTCGAGCCACTTCCTCACCAATGGCTTTTCTCTTCTGGACGATGGACCGCCGAAGATGCTCTTTGACTGGTTTTGCTGATGAGTCGACTCTTAGGCGATGCTCAGCCAGTCCCCTGGGAACACCTGGCATGTCAGCGGGCTTCCATGCAAAAATGTCCCAGTTCTCACGGAGGAACTGGATGAGCGCTTCTTCCTATTTCGGGTCGAGTGTTGTGGAGATGTGGGTCGGGGCTGCATCCGGGTCGGTCGGGTGAATGTGAACAGGCTTCTTCTCACTGGACGACTGAAATGCAGATTCTGTGGCGGGTTTCTTGGATCGCAGCAAATCACTCGGATCTGCGTTTTGCTTGTATTCTTCAAACTCGACCGCTGTCACCTGGGAATCAGCAATCTTTGAGCCCTTCTGAAAGCACTCTTCTGCCTTTTTCCGATCACCGGTGACAGTGATCACTCCTTTGGGGCCGGGCATCTTCAATTTGAGGTACACGTAACATGGTCGAGCCATGAACCGTGCATAAGCTGGTCTCCCCAAAATGGCGTGATATGCACTCTGAAAATCCACGACCTCAAACGTCAACTTCTCTTTGCGAAAATGTTTCGAATCACCAAACACCACGCCAGAGCTATTTGGCCGAGTGACTCGGCTTTCTTCCCTGGTATAACTCCATGAAAGCTCATGTTACTGGTGCTCAGTCGGGACATCGGAATGCCCATTCCTTTCAGTGTGTCTCCATACAACAAATTTAGCCCGCTACCACCGTCCATCAGCACTTTTGTCAGTCGAGTGCCTTTGACAACTGGATCGACCACCAAAGCTTGCCTCCCAGGGGTGGCAATATGAGTCGGGTGATCAGATTGGTCAAATGTGATGGGTGTTTGGGACCATCTCAGATAATTTGCTTTTGCTGGGGTAACCATGTTCACCTCGCGGTTAATGACTTTCAATCGACTCTTGCTTTCCACATCTGCAAAGATCATCAGAGTGGAGTTGACATGCGGATATCCTTCCTCACTGTCCTCCTTGTCTTCGGCCTTGTCCGACTCCTTTTCCTTGTCTTTAGACTGTTTTCCTTGAAACTGCTGGATCAGGAGTCGACATTGGCGAGTGGTATGCTTTGGGTAAATGATATTCCCCTCTTCATCTTTCTTCGTGTGGATGTGACACGGCATATCCATCACGTCGTTCCCTTCTTTATCCTTTACCTTCTTAAGGTTCCAGGATCCTTTTGGTTTCCCTTTAAATTTTCCATGAGTCACGGCCAGAGCCTCTCCAGGAGCTGCCGGTTCAGCCTTCCGCTTCTGTTTCCGACTGGTGTTTCCCTTCTCCGACTGGCTCGGCTTGTGCTTGCCGCTTCGGAGTCGGTCTTCTTCTTCGCCGTTGGCGTACTTGGTAGCAATTTCCATCATCCGACTCAAGGTCATGTCTCCGGTTCGACCAAATTTCAAACTCAATTCTCTGTTCTTGACACCATCCTTGAAGGCGCAGACTGCCTGATGATCAGACACATTCTCCACAGTATGGTGCAAAGTGATCCATCTCTGAATATACTCCCTGAGAGTCTCATTGGTCTTCTGCACGCAGACTTGCAGCTCCGTCAATCCAGCCGGTCGCTCGCAAGTTCCTTCAAATGTTCTGACGAACACTCGGGACAGATCTTCCCAAGTGTAAATGCTGCTAGGAGGTAACTGATTCAACCACGCTCTGGCAGAACCTTCCAACATGAGGGGAAAATGCTTCATGGCCACCTCGTCATTCCCACCACCAATCTGAACCGCCACTCGGTAATCCTCAAGCCAAGTTTCGGGCTTAGACTCACCGGTGAACTTGCTGACTCCTGTTGCCAACCTGAAATTGGGAGGAATCACTGCGGCTCTGATAGCTCTGCTGAAACATTCCGGACCAGAAACGTGCACTCGACTGCTCGTGGGCGCATCTCTGTCGAGTCCACCTTGATGGGCTCTGTTCCGGTCGACCAAGCCTTGCACAATAATGGATCGCGTGTCGAAGCCTGGTTCTCTGGGGTCGACTGGAACTCTTCGCCCCGCACTGAGCTGACGTCTGCCATCTTGCTGCCGAGGAGCGTAAGACCCACCCCTCGGAGGGGAAGTGGGCACTCGACGCCTATCATCTCGGTCGTGTCGGTCTCCATATTGGTCTCGCTGATTCTCGCGCCCTTCACGCCGCGGAGGCGATCTGGGACTGTGAGCCGACTGAACCGTATTCGCAGCGACGGATCAACTGTGAATTCTGTTGCGCGACTGCGACACGGCTAAATTCTGATCTCTTGCTGCCCGGAGCAGATCCCTGATCTGCATCAAGCCTCTGCCAGCTTCCGACTGAGAGGGCTGAACGGACTCTGCTATACGGGTAGCAGCTGCTAAATTATGGATCGGGGTTCGATATACCTGAGTCGGCGGGAAGAGTTGACGTCGATTGGCGTCGGGAACTCGTTGCCGCGCGCGCTCGTCGAGTGCTCGCTGAAGATTCTCCAAGCGAGCACGTTCGGCCAAATTGGCCAAACGTGCCTCCTCCAAGGCGCGAGCCTCGGGGGTTTCTCCTGCGATGGGAGTATGCAGGGCATCCATGTTCCTGCGGCGAAGTTCCTCTCTTTGCAGAGAGTCGAGTGGCTCGGGCTGGTATTCTTCGTGGTCTCGTGCGGGGTCGCCTCCGTCGCCTGCCCCGCCATCACGGGCGAAGCCAGGGGGGCTGCGAGGCCCGTCGACCATCAGGATTTCCGCCGCTGGATCACTGCTATCGCATTCGGATGCAGTCTCTACGGAGCCAGTCGACAGATCGAACAGGCCGTAGAGAGATTCGTCGGGCTCGATTGCCGCAACTTGGGTGGTGGCCGTCTGGCGAGCCACTGCGTGTCTCACCCACCGCTGAAGCCTCGACCGACCCGAGCGCTTGCGCTGGCGGGAGATCGGGAGGGTGGTCGATAGGGGAGTCGACCGATATGGGGTCGACGGTTGCCGCAGCAGAACACCGCGGGCACATGCGCGAAAATGCGTCGCACCGTGGACGGGGAGCGCATCGACGTCGAGTGGAGCCTCCTGGAGCCAGGCAGAGTCGTCGGCGACGAAGGTGAGAGCACCGAGACAAATCTCTCGACCCTCGACCAAAACTCGAGCAGCTACCATGATGAAAGTACTCGGAAGAATCGCAACTTCTCCACAAAATCGCTAAAACACCCGCCCCACGGTGGGCGCCAACTGTCGTGGATCTAAACCTGACAGTAGAGTGGGGGGTAGGTATGGAGAGGCAAGGTCCTAGCTATGGAGAGGTTGTAAACACAAGAGATGTACGAGTTCAGGCCCTTCTCATAGGAAGTAAAAGCCCTACGTCTCGGAGCCCAGAGGCGGTCGAGTGGATTATGTGTATATGGATTACAGGGTGCCGAACCCTTCTGCCTGTGGAGGGGGGTGGCTTATATAGAGTGCGCCAGGACCCCAGCCAACCCACGTAATGAAGGGTTTAAGGTACATTAAGTCCGGGGCGTTACTGGTAACGCCCCACATAAAGTGTCTTTACTATCATAAAGTCTACTTAATTACAGACCGTTGCAGTGCAGAGTGCCTCTTGACCTTCTGGTGGTCGAGTGAGTCTTCGTGGTCGAGTCCTTCAAGTCAGTCGAGTGAGTCCCTCGTAGGTCGACTGGAAGGTGATCTCTTCTAAGGGTGTCCTTGGGCAGGGTACTTAGATCAGGTCTGTGACCCTACCCTAGGTACATGACTCCATCACCTCCCGCTCCGGACATGCTTGCAGTGGTTTGAGAAGAAAGACGCGAACTTGGGCGCTGGAGCTCGAGTGTGCGAGAATGGATAAGCAAGGAGGAAGAAGGCGTGGGTAAAAAGGGTGAATCTTTGTCCCTTTATAAGGGCGGAACAGGCGATGCGCCCCCCCACTTGCCTGGTAAAATCACTTATTCCCCAAGCGCCGTAATTGATGGCGCGGTTGGGTTACCCACATCTGTATTGATGAGAATCCCATGATAAGGGGACACGATCTCTACTTTGACAAGACGTGTCAAGAAAACCGCCTCGCGATATGTGCAGGGCTGGTTGAGAAAAATGGTTCGAATAATGACCGGGCCATGGCATGATGTCATGCTGTCACACGTGTCATTAGATTAGATTTGTGGGAATATACGGTGGTATGTGGAACTTGTTTTGCAGAGCCGGACACTATCCTTGTGATCAAAATCTTTTGTGGAGTATTCGGAAGAAGAACCCGCCTTGCAATGCCGAAGACAAATCCGCGCGCCGGACTCATCGTCATTGAAGCCTGGTTCAGGGGAAATAGAGGGAGTCCTGGATTAGGGGGTCTCCGGATAGCCGGACTATATCCTTTGGCCGGACTGTTGGACTATGAAGATGCAAGATTGAAGACTTCGTCCCGTGTCCGGATGGGACTCTCCTTGGCGTGGAAGGCAAGCTTGGCAATATGGATATGTAGATCTCCTCCCTTGTAACCGACTTTGTGTAACCCTAGCCCCCTCCGGTGTCTATATAAACCAGAGGGTTTAGTCCGTAGGACAACATACAATCAGACCATAGGCTAGCTTCTAGGGTTTAGCCTCTACGATCTCGTGGTAGATCAACTCTTGTAATACTCATATCATCAAGATCAATCAAGCATGACGTAGGGTATTACCTCCATCGAGAGGGCCCGAACCCGGGTAAACATCGTGTCCCCTGCCTCCTGTTACCATCCGCCTTAGACGCACAGTTCGGGACCCCCTACCCGAGATCCGCCGGTTTTGACACCGACAGGGTAGCTGAGTGCTGAAGCTATATGATGTTGTACTCTGATGTTTTCAATTATGAAAATGAAATATATTGTGTGCTTAATATGAACTGTCAATTAGATTAATAAATGGATTATGAATAATCATAGAATTAGCCTGCTAATTGGGTTTTGCTATTGCAAACGTTTGTTGAAAAAATACCATGGGCGATGACCTCAGGCAACGCACACAGTTTCTAGGAATAAACCGTGTTGGATCAATGAACAATCACACATGACTTTCTCTTGAAAACTTTTTGCATTAGGCCACCTTGCGCAATTTACCACATAAAAACTGCGTGTGATGGACAGCCTTTGCCACACAGTTTCTTCTACGGACCGTGTGTGATACATTCAATAACGCAAATGATTTAACGAGAAAAATTGTGTGTGATGTACCTGTGAACAGAAACGTTTTCCTTGGAGCGCCTGTGTGGTGCGTACGAACGGAAACGTTTAGCGGGGACTGACTGTGTGGGATCTACTTGCGACCGGAAACAATTTCGCCGTATAATTGTATTTTTAGCTCTACTATATGTATTTCCGTATTTGAGTGCTCGCCGGTCGCACACGACCTCATTTTGCCGAACGTGTGTGCCAGGAGGGCATACCCCCGACGGTTTCTAGGTCGTGTGGGAAGGACCCCCTATCACCCACACTTACTTGGCGACGGTTCCAAATGCCATCATGAAAAGGGGTTAAAAACCATTTGTTTAGGAGCTCGCTATACTACTGAAGGGTTTTTGGATGGACAAGTAGTATCTCTCCTTAGTATGAAGTTTTGACTTCTATATTCCTTCATAAATTGCATCAATGACCAATGATATGTTTGCTAACTTCCAATAAATTTTAGTCATTATACTTCTTATATGTGAAGTCATTATTCCCCATGGGAATAGCATATGATCTTTTATTCTCACTTTTTATTGCTAAGATTGGATCAAGAGAGTAAAACAACAAAACTCAAACTACTCTTTATTATATAACTATCACACACGATTACGTAGATAGATAGATCATGAAACTGAAGGAAATATGCCCTAGATGCAATAATAAAGTTGTTATTTTATATTTCCTTATTCATGATAAAGGTTTATTATTCATGCTAGAATTTTATTAATCGGAAACCTTAATACATGTGTGAATACATAGACAAACACCGTGTCCCTAGTGAGCCTCTACTAGACTAGCTCGTCGATCAAAGATGGTTAAGGTTTTCTAACCATGGACATGAGTTGTCATTTGATAACGGGATCACATTATTAGGAGAATGATGTGATGGACAATACCCATCCGTTAGCTTAGCATAATGGTCATTCAGTTTTATTTCTATTGCTTTATTCATGTCAAATACATATTACTTTGACTATGAGATTATGCAACTCCCAGATACCGGAGGAATTCCTTACTCCGAGTATCGGAGAGGTATCTTGGGGCCCTCTTGGTAATACACATCATAAGCTTGCAAGCAAACAACTAAGGAATTAGTCACGAGGTGATGTATTACGGAACGAGTAAAGAGACTTGCCGGCGAGGGGTGTCGTCAGACGTCCGTGCCACGTCTTCTAATTCTTGAAGAGCAGCTTCCAGATCCCTTTGTGTGTCGTGCCAAAGAATCGCTGCAGGGTCTGTGGCCCTTCCGGATTAAACTCCCACATGTTGAGAGGCCGTTGTTGGCAGGGGAGAGCTCAACGGATAAGCATCACCTAGACCACGTCGGCAAGGGTGATGTCCTTTTCTATCATACTCTTGATGCGTTTTTGCAGCATCAACACCTCGTCAGAGGATCCCCAGTCTAGACCTTTGTTGGTCCAGGATGCAAGTCGCAGCCGGGGACACTACAAAAAAAGACACATCTGTGACATTTTGGGCCGAACAATTTTTTTTCTGTCATACTTATGACACTTCTATGACAATAATTATGACAAAACACGGTATCATCATAGATGTGGTGGGGTCCTACCTCTATGACAAAAAATTATGATAGAAAATGGGCTTTTCGTCCTGGGCGGGCCGGAGACGCAGCTGCATGACATTCTTTGGGCCGTCCATGACGGAAAAAACCATGGTAGAAGCGAGGGCGCAGAAAATATCAGGGAGTCCCCGATTACGGTGGGTGGTCGGGGGCCGAGCGATGCACGTTTCTCTCATACGTACGCGCATGTGTGCGAGGCGTTGGGATCTAACTGAACCCGAGCGATTGCACTACAGGCTATGCGTTACTGAACCCGAGCGATCGATCGATGGCTGTTAACTGAACCTGATCGAGCGATTCCTTCGCTACTGCTGCTAACTGAAGCCGATCGATGCTGCCTCTAGATGGACAGTGAGCGTTGCGGGGGAGGGGGGGAGGGGGGTTGGATGAACAGTTCCCGGTGGGGATGGATGAACAGGACCCCGTGGTGTTGCCTCTGGATGAACAGTACCTCGATCGATCGAGCCGGTTGGGGCTGGATGAACAGGACCCCGTGGAGGGCATGATGAATAGGACCACCCCATGGAGGGCAGGATGAACAGTAGATGGTGGAGGGCAGGATGAACAGTAGCCCGTGGAGGGGTGGTTGAACAGGAGCCCGTGGAGAGGGCTGGTTAAACAATAGCCGGTGGAGTAGCGCATGGTGGAGGCTGGATGAACAGGAGCCCGTGGATGAACAGTCGCAGGTGGAGGCTGGAGGAGGTCGACGGTGGATGAACAGTAGCCTGTGGAGGCTGGAGGGGGTCGAAGGTGGAGATGAACAGTATCATGTGGAGTCCCGTTTTGTGGTACGCCACACTCCTCCCAATGAACAAGACCCCCGTTTCGACCGTAGTGCTCCAACACAAGTCCGTTTCCTCCGTTTTGTGGTACGCCACACCCCTCCCGATCAACAGGACCCCCGTTTCGACCGTAGGAGGTCTGTTTTCTTCATATTGCGGTATGCCAGACCCCTCCCGATGAACAGGATCCCGTTTCAAACGTGGCCAGTCGAACACAAGGCCGTTTCCTCCGTTCTGCGGTACACTAGGCCTCATTTCCATCGGCTGTTCCGTCCAAGCCCTCCCGGTGAACACGACGACCCATTCCCTTCCGACCTAGCCGGTTGGCTCCCCATGAACACAACGACGACGCTGTTTCTCCGTTCCCACCCTGCCATGTACACGAGCCCTGGCCGTACGTACGCGCGAGTAGGCGTTCGAGACCCCGCCCATATGTACTTACGTGGCCGTATTTACTTTCTTGCACCCTGGCCGCTGTATGTACATGTACATGCTACGTGCACACCTCTACCACGACACGTGCGTGCCTCTACATCGACCAGTATGTACGTACACGTTCGCGACCAGAATGACAATGCTACGTATGCTTCGACCAGGTGGGTCCCGGCTGTCAGGCACTTCCTTGCATGCGAAAATGTAGCTGGTGGGTCCTAGCAGTCAGGGGGGCGAATCGTTTTTTTGCCTGGACACACTTCCTTGCGTGCGAAGATGTAGCTGGTGGGTCTGAGCAGTCAGGGGGGCGAATCGTTTTTTTTGCCCGACGCACTTCCTTGCGTGCGAAGATGTAGCTGGTGGGTCCCAGCAGTCAGGGGGAAACGTTTTTTTCATGAAATACGGTGGCCCGTCCGGTGGGTCCCCGCAGTCAGGTGGAAGAATAATTATTTTGCGCGTAATAAGGAGGCACTTCCTTGCTGCGGCCGTGGACCCAGCTGTCCACGTATAGTACTCTTCCGATGGAAGTCGTTCCTTGACCACGTTGACCACGCCGCGTTGAGAGCACCAGGGCGGTGGACGACGGTGAGGCCTAGGAAGGGGACGACGCGGAGCAGGGGAAGACTGATAACCCACAAGTATAGGGGATCGCAACAGTTTTCGATAAGTAAGAGTGTCGAACCCAACGAGGAGCTAAAGGTAGAATAAATATTCCCTCAAGTTCTATCGACCACCGATACAACTCTACGCACACTTGACGTTCACTTTACCTAGAACAAGTATGAAACTAGAAGTACTTTGTAGGTGTTGTTGGAAAGGTTTGCAAGATAATAAAGAACACATAAATAAAAAGTAGGGGCTGTTTAGATAAAGAAATAACTAAGTTAGTTTTAGTAGAGAGCTTGTTGTCACGAGACAGTTATTTGTTCCTAGGCAATCGATAACTAGACCGGTAATCATTATTGCAATTTTATATGAGGGAGAGGCATAAGATAACATACTTTCTCTACTTGTATCATATGCACTTATGATTGAAACTCTAGCAAGCATCTGCAACTACTAAAGATCATTAAGGTAAAACCCAACCATAGCATTAAAGTATCAAGTCCTCTTTATCCCATACGCAAACAACCTACTTACTCGGGTCTGTGCTTCTGTCACTCACGCCACCCACCATAAGAGAATCATAAACGTATTGCAACACCCTGCAACGGGGATCCCTCACGCTTGCGCGACAAGGAGAGCACCATAGGACAAAACCAATAATAAAACATGCAACTCAAACCAATCACGATCATCAAATAACCCATAGGACAAAACGGATCTACTCAAACATCATAGGATAGCCATACATCATTAGGAAATAATATATAGCATTGAGAACCATGTTTAAGTAGAGATTACAGCGGGTAAGAGAGTGGTTACACCGCTGCATAGAGGGGGGAAGAGTTGGTGATGATGACGGTGAAGTTGTTGGTGAAGATTACGGTGATGATGATGGCCATGGCAGTGTTCCGGCGCCACCGGAAGAGAAGGGGAGAGGGGGCCCATTCGTCTTCTTCTTCTTTGACCTCCTCCCTAGATGGGAGAAGGGTTTCCCCTCTGGTACTTGGTCTCCATGGCGTGGGAGGGGCGAGAGCCCCTCCGAGATTGGATCTCTCTCTCTCTTTGTTTCTGCGTTCTGTCTTGGTGCCCTTTCACTGTTTCGTATATATATGGAGATCCGTAACTCCGATTGGACCGAAACCTTCGCCGTGATCCTCCCCCCCCCAAAAAATTAGCTTTTTTGCGGCCGAAGAAGGGCATCAACTGCCTTACGAGTGGACCACGAGGGTCAGGGGCGCGCCTAGGGGGGTGGGGCGCGCCCCCTACCTCGTGCCCACCTCGGACACCGTTTCACGTTGATCTTTCTCCCAGATTTTCCAAATATTCCAAAAATAATCTCCGTCCATTTTTATCCCATTTAGATTCTGTTTGATATGGATATTCTGCGAAACATAAAACATGCAATAGACAGGAACTGGCACTGGGCACTAGATCAATATGTTAGTCCCAAAAATAATATAAAAGTTGCCAAAAGTATATGAAAGTTGTAGAATATTGGCATGGAACAATCAAAAATTATAGATACGACGGAGACGTATCAGCATCCCCAAGCTTAATTCCTCCTCGTCCTCGAGTAGGTAAATGATAAAAAAGATAATTTTTGATGTGGAATGCTACCTAGCATAATCTTGATGACATATCTAATCAAGGAATGAATATTAAGACACGAGTGATTCAAAGCAATAGTCTATCATTTGACAAAAATAATAATACTTCAAGCCTACTAATAAAGCAATCATGTCTTTTCAAAATAACAAGGCCAAAGAAAGCTATCCCTACAAAATCATATAGTCTGTCTATGCTCCATCTTCACCACACAAAATATTCACATCATGCACAACCCCGATGACAAGCCGAGAAATTGGTTCATACTTTTTAACGCGCTTCAACATTTTCAACCCTCATGCAATACATGAGCGTGAGCCATGGATATAGCACTATAGGTGGAATAGAATGGTGGTTGTGGAGAAGACAAAAAAGAGAAGATAGTCTCACATCAACTAGGCGTATCAACGGGCTATGGAGATGCCCATCAATAGATATCAATGTGAGTGAGTAGGGATTGCCATGAAATGTATGCACTAGGGGTATAAGTATATGAAAGCTCAAACTGAAAGTAAGTGGGTGTGCATCCAACTTGCTTGCTCATGAATACCTAGGGCATTTGAGGAAGCCCATCATTGGAATATACAAGCCAAGTTCTATAATGAAAATTCCCACTAGTATATGAAAGTGATAACTCAAGAGACTCTCTATATGAAGAACATGGTGCTACTTTGAAGCACAAGTGTGGTAAAAGGATAGTAACATTGCCCCCTTTTTTGTGTGGGCTTCTTTGGCCCCCCTTTTATTTAGGCTTCTTTGGCCTCTCTCTTTTTTTTTCTTGGGGCAATGCTCTAATAATGATGATCGTCACACTTTTATTTACTTACAACTCAATATTACAACTCGATATTTAGAACAAAGATATGACTCTATATGATTGCCTCTGGCAGTGTACCGGGATGTGCAATGATCTAGCATAGCAATGACATAAAAAACGGACAAGCCATGAAAACATCATGCTAGCTATCTTACGATCATGCAAAGCAATATGACAATGAATGCTCAAGTCATGTATACGATGGTGATGTAAGTTGCATGGCAATATATCTCGGAATGGCTATGGAAATGCCATGATAGATAGGTATGGTGGCTGTTTTGAGCAAGGTATATGGTGGGTTTATGGTACCGGCGAAAGTTGCGCGATACTAGAGAGGCTAGCAATGATGGAAGGGTGAGAGTGCGTATAATCCATGGACTCAACATTAGTCATAAAGAACTCACATACTTATTGCAAAAGTTTATTAGCCCTTGAAGCAAAGTACTACTACGCATGCCCCTAGGGGGATAGATTGGTAGGAAAAGACCATCGCTCGTCCCCGACCGCCACTCATAAGGAAGACAATCAATAAATACCTCATGCTCCGACTTCGTTACATAACGGTTCACCATACGTGCATGCTACGGGAATCACAAACCTCAACACAAGTATTTCTACTAATCCACAACTACCCACTAGCATGACTCTAATATCACCATCTTTATATCACAAAACTATTGTAGGGAATCAAACATATCATATTCAGTGATCTACAAGTTTTATGTAGGATTTTATGACTAACCATGTGAATGACCAGTTCCTGTCATCTCTCTAAATAGATATAAGTGAAGCAAGAGAGTTTAATTCTTTCTACAGAAGATATGCCCACTCTCTAACAAATATAAGTGAAGCAAAAGAGCATTCTACAAATGGCGGTTTTCTATGTAAATAGAAACATGCAATCCAAACTTCAAATGATATAAGTGAAGCACATGAAGCATTCGATAAAGCCATACTCAAAATATATAAGTGAGGTGCATAGAGCATTCTATAAATCCACCAAGGACTATCTCATACCAGCATGGTGCGTAAAAGAAAAATGAAAACTAAATGCAAAAGACGATCCAAGATTGCACATATCACATGAACGAAACGAATCCAAAAACATACCGATACTTGTTGAAGAAAGAGGGGATGCCTTCCGGGGCATCCCCAAGCTTAGACACTTGAGTCTCCTTGAATATTTACTTGGGGTGCCTCGGGCATCCCCAAGCTTGACTCTTGTGTTACGCCCTCGATGCGGCTATATCTCCTACGTGTCGAAGCACGACTTAGAGGCATAACCGCATTGAAAGCAATGTCACAAGTAAGGTTGAAAGTGCGTTATATCGACTAGAGGGGGGGGGGTGGTGATTAGGCCGTTTTTATGAAAGTCTTCAAAACATGGAAGTTATGAAGACAAACAGTAGAAATGAACCTATTACCCTGCAGCGGAAGGTAGACTACACTAGGCAAGCCATAGTCAAGTATTCAATAGAGTGAAAGCACAATGACTAATAGCTGCAATGTAGTAAGGATCAGGTAGGAAGATATTATGAAGCCAAACAGAACAAGCAATCACTCAGTGAAGATAAAAGATAGTGCAATCATACAATGACTTCAAAAGGAGTAACAGTACGTAAAGAGAAGGGAAGGATGAAACCAGTGACTCGTTGAAGATAATGATGTTTTGGACCAATTCCAGTTGCTGTGACAACTATACGTCTGGTTAGGGCGGCTAGGTATTTAAACCTGAGGACACACAGTCCCGGACACCCAGTCCTGAACACGCAGCTCAGGACACCCAGTCCTCACCGTATCCCCTTGAGCTAAGGTCACACAAACCTCGCCCAATCACTCTGGTAAATCTTCAAGGTAGACTCCCAAACCTTCACAGACTTTGTTCACCGGCGATCCACAATGTCTCTTGGATGCTTAGAATGCGATGCCTAACCGGCTGGAGGATGCACAGTCCTCAAGTGTAATAAGTCTTCAGATCACACAGACAAGACGACGTAAGTGATGCCTAATTCTCTTTGGCTCTGGGTGGTTAGGGCTTTATCCTCGCAAGGAATTCTCTCTCTCAAAGGCTTCGAGGTGGGTTGCTCTCAAACGACAAAAGCCGTACTCTGAATCTGAGCAGCCAACCATTTATGGTTGTAGGGGGTGGGCTATTTATAGCCACTAGGCAACCCGACCTGATTTGTCCGAAATGACCCTGGGTCACTAAGGAACTGACACGTGTTCCAACGGTCAGATTTCAAACTCACACGGCAACTTTACTTGGGCTACAAGCAAAGCTGACTTGTCCGACTCTGGACAAGATTCGCTCTCATAGTCTTCACTCGAAGACATAGGTTTTGTTTAAGCATCACTTCAGTCATTCTGACTGGTTCTCTTGGACCCCACTTAACAGTACGGTGGTTCCTATGACTCAACACAGAAGAAAAAGAACTACGAAAGATCTAAGTCTTCGAGCTCCATAGGCTTCATGCGGTGTCTTCTCTTGTCATAGTCTTCAATGTGAATATATTCATATACCACCTTTGACATCAATGTCTTCATACATTTTTAGGGGTCATCTCTGGTAGGAAAACCGAATCAATGAGGGACTTCTACCTGTGTTATCCTGCAATTCTCACAAACACATTAGTCCCTCAACTAGGTTTGTCGTCAATACTCCAAAACCAACTAGGGGCGGCACTAGATGCACTTACAATCTCCCCCTTTTTGGTGATTGATGACAAACTAGTTGAAGTTTTCAACGGGGAATATAATATGTGAAATTGTAAAGGATAAGGAATTGTCTTCATAAGTTGCAAGGGCTCCCCCTGAAGATGTGCATATAAGTAATTTGCTTTTGGAATGCAAATGCACATGGCAGGTTGTGTTTGTGGAGATCCACTTCAACTTATGATGACAATCCACTATGCATGTGAAGGTATGTGAAGATAATGACATGCATAATGGAAAATGGACGTCTGCAAAATGATCGAAGTGCGGAATTTATCGTCGCACATGCGGAATTTATCATCGCATCACAAGGTGGCAAATAAGTAGCAGACGACCATCGAGTTTAGGTGTTACAACTCAAAGAACCAAATGTATCAAAACGAGAGTTGTAAACACGAAGCAAAATATAAAGCACCTGCCCATATGGACCCGCTTGAAGACTATCAAACTCATATGCTTCTCCCCTTTTGTCAGTAAGGACCAAAAATGTTCGAAGACATAGAGCATCTACTCGTTCCCATGAAGAATAGGTGAAGCCGCAGGGTCGTCAGTGGTGTTCGGCGGTGCAGAAGAACTTGTTGCAGTGTCGACGCGTGTTGAAGGAGGTGGCGGTGAAGTAGCATCGTCTTCATCCTCGATGGCTCTGGCATTTACAGTTGCAGCAGAGGAAGAGAACTCAGAGTCTTCAAGAGATGGAGTTGTGGAGTCAAACTTGAAGCGCTCAGAGAAGCCATCCTCTTGAAGATCATCTTCAGAACACATCAGCGTCAGCCCTTTCCATGTGCGTCGAGAGGTTTCATGAGCAACAAAGGCATTCTTGGTGGCAAGATTGCGAATGCGATTAACATCCACCAAGAGGCTTTGCATTTGACGCTTCAGCCAGTCATGATGCCTATCCTGTTTCTGATGAAGAGCCACCAGAAGCTCTCGGTCATTGAGAACACGAGTGCGCTTCTTGGGTCGTTGGGCAATGGTGCTATCAGTGGCTTCAGTGAGAGCAGGATGCGATGTACGTGTAGTGCCAGCCAAAGGATACACACGAGTTACTGCTTCAACGCCTTCAACGTTCTGAGAAAAACTTTGATGCTCTGCATTCTGAAGACTTAGAGGTTCCTTGGCAGGCTCAGGATAGATGGATTCAATAGACATATCCACATCATGCAAAAAGATCCGATGATTGTAGGAAGATGGCTGATATGAAATTGCGGAGTGAAGTTTGATCAGCCGCATCACCCAAGGGGCGTAGAACTTCAAGCCAAAAAGATCAGAGCCTGATGCAGCAAGTTGGCGAATGAAGGAGTCCTGTGCATTGAAGCATTTTCCATGAAGAATATAGAAGACCAAAGTCTTCATTGCACCTTCCAGCTTGGCATGTGGAGAGTGCCCTTTGATGGGCCAGAGAGTTCGCCTTATGATGTGATAAATAGTCCTTGGCAGATACTCAAGGTCTTCAACTAAGAACTCCTTGGGATATGCAGCATCTTGGGGCAATGGCTTCATCATACTGAGCATCTGACTCATATTAGGTTCAGGCTTCTGAAAGATGCTCTCTACAGCTTCACTATGAAGTTGACAGCCAGATTCGTAGAGATCGCCAGGAGTGGGTAGACCAGTGAGCTCAATGATGTCAAAGGCTTTGGCTTCGTGATGAACGTTTCCTGTTATCCACTCCAGGACCCAAGTCTTCGGATCTCTGTTATACCCGCGGATGTGAAGTGTGGCATAGAATTGGAGCAGCAACTCTTCATTCCAATGCTCTTGGTCAGTGACGAACGGCAGCAATCCAACCTCTTTGAAGCAATCCAGAGCTTCTCCCAGACAGGGCAGACCAGCTATCGCTTCAATGTCAAGACGCTTGTGTGGGAAGATGCGACCTTGATTGTATAGAATGCAGGAGTAATAGCTTTGCTGCGGATAGCTCCAGAACCGATCAGATGATATTCTTTCCCTTGAGTAGGGGTTCCTGGAGCTATTGAAGAATGTGTTGTCTGCTCTGAAGCCATTGATATTGAAGGATCTAGGTGCTGATGCAGGACCTGGGAACGTGGGCGATCTTGGGATTGGCTTCTGTACCTGAGGCCTGTGCTCAATATGATAGTCGAACTGGGGACCGGCAGCAGACACAGGAACAGAAGCAGCGGGATCAGTGGCTTCGCTGACTTCTGGTGCTTTTCTTGGTGAGGGCTCCACATTTGCTTCAGCCATGACAGCGTCAGTGGCTCCAGTGGTGTTGGTGGTGGCAGCCTCAAGATTTTCAACCTCCACTTGACGAGCTGGAGGGTCGGTCACAATCACGTTCTCCTCAAAAACCGCTTCTTGGTGGGACATGGGAGTAGCAGCTTGTGGGACTTGTTCTTCATCGGCTGATGCAGCCGGAATATCTTCAGCAGTTTTAGCTTCAGACGCAGAGACTTGGGGCCTTGGACCTTTGCGAAGCCTGCGCAATGCGGGCGACGCCTGTGGAGTTGGTGTTGGCTGGGCCTCAGAGTCTTCTTCCTCTTGTGGGCGATCAGCCCATGAAGCATCCTGTGCAATTGGCGTCAGTGGATGACCAATGCTGATGAGTTCGCTGTGCCTTAGCACTGGCGATGATACCTGTTGGTGCTCTAGCTGAGGAAGGACTGCATCATCTTCAACACGGTCATGGTGACCAAAGTCTTCAGTAGCGATGGGATCAGCTGCTGGAAAGTCTTCAGCTTCATGAGCCTTTGTGAAAGCACGCTCATGGACAGTCAGTTGACGTTCTTGTGGTTCAGCGTCAGGGTGAACCATGGAAATAGGTTCAACAATCAAGGGCTCTGTGGGAGCAGCCCGTTCCTTCTTGGTCTTTCTTTTCTTCTTGGAGGGGGCAGTAGCAGAGGCTTCAGGATGTTTCCTCTTCCTTGCTTCAGCCTCAGCAGTCCTGGTCTTCTTCAGTTCTGAAGCGGTTGACCTGGCCTTTGGCTTCGGGCCAGTCATGCTAGTTGGGAAGACAATGGGATCTGCTTCCTGCCTTGGTGCGTCGGGTTCAGCCGTAGCGGGCTTCTTCTTCTTCTTTGCAGCCATCCTGGGGTCGATGCCAGGACGCCCAAGGGCCTTGCGCTTCTCAGCCTCATTGTAGGCTTGCACACATCTGTCAGCCAGAACCTTCTTGCGCTCACGAGAACCCTTAGCTTCTGCACGTTTCTTGAGAAAGGCTTCCTTGAGCTCGTGCAACATAATCTTGAAGTTCTTCACTTCTTGCACGCTGAGCTTGGCCATATGCTTCTTGAACTGAGATTTTTCAAAGTCAATCTTCTGCTTCAGTTCAACAATGCTCTGGGCGATAGCTAACTCTAAAGCAATGGCGCCATGGAAGGCGACACTTAGGCCAATGGGAAGTTGCAGATCGTCAAGCTGATGTTGGGCGTGTCAAACCACTCATCAATAAAGTTGTGGATGATTGTTACATCAAAGAGAGGCAGATCATTGAAGATTTCCGCTTCTTCTTTGCTCTTGATGAGTTGCTCAAGAGCGTCATCTGCAAGATCTTCATCACTTGACAGATCAATGGCATCATTGCGCAGAATGACAGCAGCTGTCAGCTCTTGGCCGGTGTGTGGGAGAGGCATCTTGACCTTCTGGGGCTTGGAGATGCGTGACAAATCTTCAGACTGCACAGTCTTCAGGAGGTGTAGTTGCCAGTGGCTTCGCCCGTGAGATTTTTGGTGCAGAGGCCGGCTTTGAAGCTTTTGGTTGCTTCAGCTTCTTTGGCTTCAGCGCTGCATGCGCTTCATCTGATTCAGCGTCATCTGCAGGCTCATTCACTGCTGTCCCTTGAACCATGATGTGTGTGATGAGGCCTTCAAGATTGTAGAAGGGCCCAAGAAGATTGGGTTCAGCTTCGCGAGTTCCATCGGCACGGGGAGCAGAGGGACCAGGGTTGAAATCTAAACCCAAAGTCTTCTTGTTCTCGCTGAGTTCTGGGCAAACTGGAAGTTGTGCTTAAATAGATTGTCGTCACGACACCATAGCAGAGACGACGGGTCAGCATCCGCAGGCTGTGGTCCACGGACCATACAGGGATAGAAGCCTCGTTCAATGGCTTCATCTCTGGTCCTGGGTTGAAGATTTTTGTAGAGGATGTCTCCCCATGGTCGCTTGATGGCATTCTTTTCAGCATATTCCTTGGTCACAAATCTATACTTGAACCACTGTTCTGCCCAATAGCGTCGAATCCATTGGATTCGCGTCTTGCGCTGATTGTAATCCTCTTCAGGATCTGTCTTGTACAGCTCTGAGAGGTCATCGAGCAGATCTCTTGATGTTTCTCCACGACGCTTTCTGCCACCCTTCCTTGCTGATTTCTCTGAAGCCATGAACTTTAAACTGAAAGGCTTCAATACGTTCAAAGGCTTCAAAGGCTTTCACTTTCTAGACAGACAGGAACTGGCTTCAGGAGAATTTATGTGATACTGTAAGAATTCTGCAAATGAATGCAGACTATGAGAACCAAGGGATTCTCCCACGGACATGTACCTGTGACAGCATTAAGGTGCGAGGGAAGGGGAAGAGGTCATATGCATTCTCAAAAGATTTTGAAGAAAAATCAGTTTAGAAGACATTGACCTCATCATGCGAAGACATTCACTCATAGATAAGGAGTTGGTTCCAGATTTGTATGAATCCATGGATCAGTACAAGTGAGGAATCTAACTACTTTGTGAAGCATAAGTGAATATACTAGGCATGTTATGAGATGCAGTATGAAAGAGATCCAACTTGTGTGAATGGAAACTGCTTGTGGTAGAAAGTGATAAAGCTATAGGATCAAAGGGGCCGTAAAAAGGAAGTTTTATTTACCACACGAAGAACTGCTAGATGGAGTGGAAGAGGAGGCCGAGCAGTTCGATCTTCCGTGCCCTAACTTGGCGACGGAGGACACCTACGACGACGGCGGAGAGGACGATGTCCGCGGTCGGCGTGAAGACGGCGTCGGAGAGGTTGCGGCAGTGAAGCGCTTCGTCGCCGGCGTCGTCGAGGGCTAGCGGTGGCGCTAGGGTTCGTGCAAGAGTGGAAGAAGAGATAATGACTGTGGTGAGGTGTGTATTTATAGGTACAGGGGTGACACTGCGTTATTACACAGGTGCCCCTGGCGATTCACATCTGAGGGGTACGTGGCCGTCATGCAGCATATCGGGGGTTGTTCCACGTCCCACGCACGCCTGGATTGTCGGGTGGTCGTTCCCACTTCTCCGGGTTTCAGGTGAAGGGATGAGCATTGAAAACGGACTTAATGTTTGTCTCTGTATCTTCTGCTGACAAGGACGCAGAGAAGACATTCGACAGTTTCAATAGAATGCATATGATTTGGAGAGATAGAGTTTGAGATAGAAAGCATAGAGAGGTTAGGGTCCGATCACATTCACTTAGTTCAAAAGATTCAACAAGAAGACATAGCTATAAGTGAATGCTGTAGAGGACAGAACACTAGTATATATATAATCAACATAGTGAAGATAATCATGAAGACATGTTAAGATTGAAGCCAAACCAAATGTGAAGACATAGCAAATGTAACGCCATGAGTGAAACACTTCAATCAGAACATTTGGTGGTGGCGTTACCCACCGTATAGGAAGTATTAGACCCAGACACGGCGCACAATTATCGTGGCGCTCCGAAGTCAAATTCCACATTAATGTATTCACACTTAGAATGTATGTCTTCATTGATTGAAGATATACTTTACTTCGTGTATTGCACATCTAAGTCATCAATATGCATAAGTGTTAGGATGTGTGCCTGATCACAGGACATTTGAGGATTCCAAGATATTTAGCTCACACTGTAACTTGCAAAATCTCTTCTCATCCAAGGGCTTGGTGAAGATATCTACCAATTTCTCTTCAGTGTTGACGTGTATGATATCAATATCTTCCTTCACAACATGATCTCTGAGAAAGTGATGACGAATTTCAGTGTGCTTTGTCTTCGAGTGCTGAACTGGGTTGTTGGCAATCTTGATGGCGCTTTCGTTGTCGCAGTAGAGTGTCACTTGCTTCAGATGAATGCCATAGTCCTTGAGTGTTTGCTTCATCCACAGAAGCTGAGCGCAGCAAGATCCAGCAGCAATGTATTCAGATTCAGCAGTGGAGAGAGATACACAGTTCTGCTTCTTTGAAGATCAACATACAAGTGATCGTCCCAGAAAGTGACATGTGCCTGATGTAGACTTGCAATCCACCTTGTTACCAGCATAATTAGCATCCGAGAATCCAACCAGATCAAACTCTGAGCCCTTTGGGTACCATAATCCTAGAGTTGGGGTGTGAGCCAAATATCGAAGAATTCGCTTCACAGCTAAGTGATGCGACTCCTTTGGTGCCGCTTGAAATCGAGCACACATGCAAACACTAAGCATAATATCTGGCCTAGATGCACATAGATAAAGCAAAGAACCAATCATGGAGCGGTATACCTTTTGATCGAACTCTTTACCATTGTCGTCAGGACCCAGATGATGCTTGGGTGGCATTGGCATCGTGAAGCCTTTGTAGTTTTGCATACCGAACTTCTTCAGGCAATCTTTGAGATACTTCTCTTGAGATATGAAGATGCCGTTGCATTGCTGTCGTATTTGAAGACCGAGGAAGAACTTCAGCTCTCCCATCATGGACATCTGATATTGCTCTTGCATCATATATCCAAACTCTTCACTGTACTTCTGATTGGTGCAGCCGAAGATAATGTCATCCACATATATTTGGCACACAAACAGTTCACCATGATATGTCTTCGTGAAGAGAGTGGGGTCTAGGGAACCAGGTATGAAGCCTTTGCTCTTCAGGAAGTATTTGAGTGTGTCATACCAGGCCCGAGGGGCTTGTTTGAGGCCATACAGTGCCTTGTTGAGCTTGTATACCATGTCAGGATGTTTTGGATCTTCAAAGCCAGGCGGTTGTGCAACATACACTTCTTCTTCAATCTTGCCATTGAGAAAGGCGCTCTTCACATCCATTTGATATAGAAGTATGTTATGATGATTTGCATAGGCCAGCAGTATGCGTATGGCTTCAAGTCTAGCCACAGGAGCAAATGTTTCATCGAAGTCAATGCCTTCCACTTGAGTATATCCTTGAGCAACGAGACGAGCTTTGTTTCTGACAACTTGACCATGCTCATCTTGCTTGTTGCGGTATATCCATTTGGTGCCTATTATGTTGTGCTTCCAAGGATCAGGACGCTTAACCAGTTTCCATACATTATTCAGCTCAAACTGTTGAAGCTCTTCTTGCATAGCTTGAATCCATTCAGGTTCCATGAAGGCTTCTTCAACTTTCTTGGGTTCTGTTATTGAGACGAATGCGAAGTGCCCACAGAAATTTGCCAGCTGAGTTGCCCTTGATCGAGTGAGCGGACCGGGTGCATTGATGCTGTCAATTATTCTCTCAATGTGCACTTCATTGGCAACACGAGGATGTACAGGGCGAAGGTTTTGCTCTTGCTGATCATTGTCATTGTTAGTGGGATTGTCTTCAGGCTGAGCATTGTCTTCAGGTTGATCAGGTGCGGAGATGATAAGTTCCTCTTCAGGTTGAGCTTCAGAGGGTATGATGTCTCCAGTTCCCATTAGCTTGATTGATTCGCTGGATGGAACTTCATCTAGCACATTCGGCAGGTGTTCTCTTTGTGAACCGTTACTCTCATCAAATCGCACATCCACTATTTCAACCACTTTATAATGAAAGAGATTGAAGACTCTGTAGGAGTGCGAATCCTTTCCATATCCAAGCATAAAACCTTCATGTGCTTTTGGTGCAAATTTTGAAGTGTGATGTGGATCCTTGATCCAGCACCTGGCACCAAATACTCTGAAGTAACTGACATGTGGCTTCTTGCGAGTAAGGAGCTCATATGATGTCTTGTTCAGAAGCTTGTGAAGATAAACACGATTGATTGTATGGCATGCAGTATCAATGGCTTCAGGCCAGAATTTTCTTGGAGTCTTGTATTCATCTAGCATCGTTCGGGCCATCTCAATGAGTGTTCTGTTCTTGCGTTCGACGACGCCATTCTGCTGTGGCGTGTATGGGGCTGAGAATTCATGTGTGATGCCCAAGGTATCAAGATATGTATCAAGGCCAGTGTTCTTGAATTTAGTGCCATTGTCACTTCTGATGTGCTTTATCTTGGCGCCATAGTTGTTCATTGCTCGATTGGCGAAGCGTCTGAAGACATCCTGCACTTCAGTCTTGTAGAGGATTATGTGCACCCAAGTATATATAGAATAATCATCAACAATGACAAAGCCATAGAGACAAGCAGTAGTAGTGAGAGTTGAGTAATGAGTGGGACCGAAAAGATCCATGTGGAGCAGTTTGAAGGGTCGAGTAGTTGTCATGATTGTCTTTGAGGGATGTTTGGCCCTCGTCATCTTCCCTGCTTCACAGGCACTGCATAAGTGATCTTTCTTGAACTTGACGCCCTCGATGCCTATGACATGCTTCTTCTTTGCAAGGGTGTGGAGGTTCCTCATGCCAGCATGCCCAAGCCTCCGATGCCAGAGCCAGCATTCTGAAGCTTTTGCTAGAAGACATACAACAAGCCGTGGTCCTGCTGAGAAATCTACCACGTACAAATCATCTTTCCGATACCCTTCAAACACTAGAGACTTGTCAGATTCCATTAGAACAAGGCAACGATATTTTCCAAATATTACGATCATGTTCAAATCGCAAAGCATTGAGACAGACATTAAGTTGAAGCCAAGGGATTCAACAAGCATGACTTTATCCATGTGTTGATCCTTTGAGATTGCAACTCTACCTAGACCCAATACCTTACTTTTACCAGTGTCAGCAAATGTGATGTGGCTCTTGTCGGATGGACGTAAGGTTGAGTCCATAAGAAGGCTTCTTTTGCCAGTCATGTGGTTGGTACACCCACTATCAATAATCCATTCTGAAGATGCTGGTGTCGCCTACAATGCAGTTAGGGGGATAGGCTTCACGAAGAGAATTGTGAAGCAAAAACATTTGACGAACTAGTGGGTTATGAAAGCTTAGATCCAGATTAGGACTGATAGGGAGAGTAGCAAGCGATTCAGGAACGAAGTACATAGTAAGACCATTCGGGCATTTGATCTTGCGCCCCACAAGATGTTTAAGGTCCCCAGCAATAGCGTCAGACGATTTTGGTTTTCTGTTGGAGACCTTTCCCTGCAAAAGAGAGTTAAGCCTTCTTAGCCACCGACATCTTGAAGGGTGGCTTGGAAGAAATAAGTCTAAGTGCAGCATCTGAGAACTTTGGCTTTGGAGCTCTAGCAAAAAGTCTTGCAGGCGGACAATAGTACTCATAAGAATAAGCAGAATAGTTCTTGGTCTTATGAACATGGCGGTTTGATGAACCGCGCTCATATTCATAGGCCCGAGTATGGTTTCCCTGCAAAACATTTGCATTAGTGCGACTCAGGTGAGTCCCCTGTCTGTATGAAGCCTTTGGGCCGTATGAAGCCTGTGGTCTGGGGTTAATCTTCTTCATCTGTGGTGTCATGACGACATTCACAGGAAGATTTTCCAAACACCTTTTGGGCACCCAGATCTTCTTCATAGGTGGTCCATTCCTGCAGTTAGTACCAATGTACCTGGCAAACACTTCACCATTCTGATTCTTAAACAGTTTATAGTTTGCATCAAAGGATTCATCAATGACAATGGGGTTAGCACAAGTGAAGCCAGACAGATTGGATGGATCTGCTGAAGGTTCCTTTGTAGCAACCCATGTGGTTTTGGGGTACTGTTCATGTTTCCAGTAAGAGCCATCAGCATTCATTTTCCTTACGAACCCAACACCCTCTTTCCTCGGGTTTCGGTTCAGAATCTGCCTTTTGAGGACATCACATAGTGTCTGATGCCCTTTAAGGCTTTTGTACATCCTTGTTTCAAGCAATGTCTTCAATCTAGCATTCTCATCAGCAATAGCAGTGGTATCCTCAGCAGAGGGGTTAGTTACCACATCAACAGTTGAAGATATTGCAACAGTAGTAGCAGTAGAACATTCAACAACAGAAGTAGCATTATCACACTCAATGCATTTAAGACATGGTGGTTCAAATCCTTCCTGAGCGAAACTGATCTGTTCGGCGCGAAGTGACTCATTTTCCTTTTGAAGATCTTCATGAGCCGCTCTCAATTTCTCAAGATCTTGCTTCCTTTGAAGATAATCATAGGAAAGCTTTTCATTAGTTGTTGAGAGCGTTTCATGACGACTTTCAAGTTCCTCATACTTAACGTGAAGATTTTTTATGTCTTCAATTAAGGACTCAGATCGAGTCATTTCAGCGCCCAACAGATCATCGCTTTTGTCTAACAGTTTTTGAATATGTTCCATGGCTTTGTGTTGTTCAGTTGCAATTTTAGCAAGTGTTTTGTAGCTGGGTCTTGAACCACAATCAGAGTCATCATCACTAGATGTTTGATAGTGAGTAGTGCGTGTGTTTACCTTGGCACCACGTGCCATGAAGCAGTAGGTAGGAGCAGAGTAGTCCTTGTCATTTGCATCGGTGTCGGTGGTGAAGTCATTGTCTTCAGTGTTGAAGATAGACTTGGCAACGTATGCTGTAGCCAGACTTGCAACGCCAGAATCAGACTCCTCCTCAGACTCCACCTCCGTCTCCTCAGAAGCGGACTCCTCCTCTGAATCCATTTCCTTGCCAACAAATGCACGTGCCTTGCCAGATGAGCTCTTCTTGTGTGATGAAGACTTTGAGGAAGACTTGGAAGAAGACTTTGAGTATTTCTTCTTCTTCTTGTCGTTAGAGTCATATTCCTTGCTCTTCTTCTTCTTTCTGTTCTCATTGTCCCACTGCGGACACTCAGAGATGAAGTGTCCAGTTTTCTTGCACTTGTGGCATGTTTTCTTCTTGTAGTCATGAGCAGAAGCTTCATCATCCTTGAGCTTGATCGTGAAGACTTTCTGAAGCCTTTCTTCTTGGTGAATTTTTGGAACTTCTTCACAAGCATAGCAAGTTCCTTTCCAATGTCTTCAGGATCATCAGAACTGCTGTTAGATTCTTCTTCAGATGAGGAGACAGCTTTTGCCTTCAAGGCACGAGTTCGCCCATAGTTTGGACCGTAGATATCTCTTTTCTCAGAAAGCTGAAACTCATGTGAGTTGAGCCTCTCAAGTATGTCGGACGGATCGAGTGTCTTGAAATCAGGTCGTTCTTGAATCATCAGGGCTAGGGTGTCAAACGAACTGTCAAGTGATCTTAGTAGTGTCTTGACGACTTCATGCATGGTGATCTCAGTAGCGCCGAGGGCTTGAAGCTCATTTGTGATGTCAGTGAGTCGATCAAACGTGAGCTGGACATTCTCATTGTCATTTCGCTTGAAGCGGTTGAAGAGGTTGCAAAGGACACTGATTCTCTGATCTCTCTGGGTTGAGATGCCTTCGTTGACCTTGGAGAGCCAGTCCCAGACCAGCTTAGATGTTTCCAAAGCACTCACACGGCCATACTGTCCTTTGGTCAGATGACCACAGATGATGTTCTTGGCAGTAGAGTCCAGTCGAACAAACTTCTTGACATCAGCAGTAGTGACACCTTCTCCAGCCTTGGGAACGTCGTTCTTGACGACATACCATAGGTCGACGTCAATGGCTTCAAGATGCATGCACATCTTATTCTTCCAGTAGGGATATTCAGTTCCATCGAAAACGGGGCACGCAGCGGTGACTTTAATTATCCCTGCAGTCGACATAGCTAAAACTCCAGGTGGTTAAACCGAATCACACAGAACAAGGGAGCACCAGGCTCTGATACCAATTGAAAGTGTGTTATATCGACTAGAGGGGGGGGGGTGATTAGGCGATTTTTATGAAAGTCTTCAAAACGTGGAACTTATGAAGACAAACAGTAGAAATGAACCTATTACCCTGCAGCGGAAGGTAGACTACACTAGGAAAGCCATAGTCAAGTATTCAATAGAGTGAAAGCACAATGACTAATAGCTGCAATGTAGTAAGGATCAGGTAGGAAGATATTATGAAGCCAAACAGAACAAGCAGTCACTCAGTGAAGATAAAAGATAGTGCAATCATACAATGACTTCACAAGGAGTAACAACACGTAAAGAGAAGGGAAGGATGAAACCAGTGACTCGTTGAAGACAATGATGTGTTGGACCAGTTCCAGTTGCTGTGACAACTGTACGTCTGGTTAGGGCGGCTAGGTATTTAAACCTGAGGACACACAGTCCCGGACACCCAGTCCTGAACACGCAGCTCAGGACAATCAGTCCTCACCGTATTCCCCTTGAGCTAAGGTCACACAGACCTCGCCCAATCACTCTGGTAAGTCTTCAAGGTAGACTCCCAAACCTTCACAAACTTCGTTCACCGGCGATCCACAATGTCTCTTGGATGCTCAGAACGCGACGCCTAATCGGCTGGAGGATGCACAGTCCTCAAGTGTAATAAGTCTTCAGATCACACAGACAAGACGACTTAAGTGATGCCTAATTCTCTTTGGCTCTGGGTGGTTAGGGCTTTATCCTCGCAAGGAATTCTCTCTCTTAAAGGCTTCGAGGTGGGTTGCTCTCAAACGACAAAAGCCGTACTCTGAATCTGAGCAACCAACCATTTATGGTTGTAGGGGGTGGGCTATTTATAGCCACTAGGCAACCCGACCTGATTTGTCCGAAGTGACCCTGGGTCACTAAGGAACTGACACGTGTTCCAACAGTCAGATTTCAAACTCACACAACAACTTTACTTGGGCTACAAGCAAAGCTGACTTGTCCGACTCTGGACAAGATTCGCTCTCATAGTCTTCACTCAAAGACATAGGTTTTGTTTAAGCATCACTTCAGTCATTCTGACTAGTTCTCTTGGACCCCACTTAACAGTACGGTGGTTCCTATGACTCAACACAGAAGAAAAAGAACTACGAAAGATCTAAGTCTTCGAGCTCCATAGGCTTCATGCGGTGTCTTCTCTTGTCATAGTCTTCAATGTGAATATCTTCATATACCACCTTTGACATCAATGTCTTCATACATTTTTAGGGGTCATCTCTGGTAGGAAAACCGAATCAATGAGGGACTTCTACCTGTGTTATCCTGCAATTCTCACAAACACATTAGTCCCTCAACTAGGTTTGTCGTCAATACTCCAAAACCAACTAGGGGCGGCACTAGATGCACTTACAAAGGTAATCTTCACAACAACCCATGTAAATAGATAAAAGGGGAAAGGATACATAGTTGGTGTACACTCGCCACGTCACACAAATACATGAATAACATTACAATCATCCAATACACTCATGGTCCGACTACGGTACCAAAATAAAAGATCAACCCCAACATGCGACACGGTCCCCAATCGCCCCAACTGGCCACCAATACAGATCATCTGGGAAAGACACATAGTAATAGCGAGAGTCTTCATCGAACTCCCACTTGAGCTCAAGCGCATCGTCTGGAACGGTATCATCGGTCCCTGCATCTGGTTTTGGAAGTAAACTGTGAGTCACGGGGACTCAGCAATCTCGCACCCTCGCGATCAAGACTATTTAAGCTTATCGGTAAGGAAAGGTAATATGTGGAGCTGCAGCAAGTGACTAGCATATATGGTGGCTAACCTGTTCGCAAAAGAGAGCAAGAAGAGAAGGCAAAGCACGAACGAACAACTATGATCAAGAAGTGATCCTATAACAACCTACGCCAAGCATTACTCCAACACCGTGTTCACTTCCCGGACTCTGCTGAGAAGAGACCATCACGGTTACACACGCGGTTGATTCATTTTAATTAAGTTAAGTTTCATGTTATCTACAACTGGACATTAACAAATTCCCATCTGCCCATAACCGCGGGCATGGCTTCCGAAAGTTCAAATCCCTGCAGGGGAGTCCCAACTTAGCCCATCACAAGCTCTCACGGTCAATGAAGGATATTCCTTCTCTCGAGACATTCCGATCAGACTTGGCATCTCGGTATTACAAGACATCCTCGACAATGGTAAAACAAGTCCAGCAACACCGCCTGAATGTGCTGACAAATCCCGATAGGAGCTGCACATATCTCATTCTCAGGGCACACTCAGATTGTCCAAACTTCCGGTAGGCCAGCCCAGAGTTTCCCCTGGTGGCCACTGGCGGTTGACGAGGTGGACCAACACTCAAAGGAGCACTGGCCCGGGGGGGGTTTAAATAAAGATGACCCTCGGGCTCCGGAAACCCAAGGGAAAAATAGGCTAGGTGGCAAATGGTAAAACCAAGGTTGCGCATTGCTGGAGGAGTTTTATTCAAGGCGAACTGTCAAGGGGTTCCCATTATAACCCAACCGCGTAAGGAACGCAAAATCCGGGAACATAACACCGATATGACGGAAACTAGGGCGGCAAGAGTGGAACAAAACACTAGGCAAAAGGCCGAGCCTTCCACCCTTTACCAAGTATATAGGTGCATTAAGATAACAAGATAATATGGTGATATCCCAACAATAAACAATGTTCCAACAAGGAATGATCTCCAATCTTCACCTGCAACTAGCAATGCTATAAGAGGGGCTGAGCAAAGCGGTAACATAGCCAATCAACGGTTTGCTAGGACATGGTGGGTTAGAGGTTTGACATGGCAGTTTGGGAGGCATGATAAGCAAGTGGTAAGGCATCATAGCATAGGCATAGCAAAAGAGCGAGCATCTAGCAAGCAAAGATAGAAGTGATTTCGAGGGTATGATCATCTTGCCTGCAAAGTTGTCAGAGTTGACTTGATCCTCGTAAGCAAACTCAACGGGCTCCTCGTTAGCGAACTCGTCTCCCAGCTCTACCCAAACAAGACAAACAAGCAAAAGGAACACAATCAACCACGTGCAATGCTCAAACAACAAGATGCAAACATGGTATGCTATGCGAGATGCGATATGTGATACATATGCAAGATTTGATAAGGAATGACAGAACTTGGCCTCAACTTGGAAATCCAAGAGTTCCACTCGAAATGTGAGGTGATTTCGGTTGAAATCGATATAAAGATCACCGGAATCGGATGCACGGGTTGGAAATGGCAAGCAAAACAAATATGGCACCGGTCTGCGATAATCAGCAAGTAGCCATATAAATGCATCATGATAAATATGCTACAGCACTCCAACATGACAACAAAATACATGGCAGGGATCCACTCATGATGCTTGAGAAAAGATGAACACTGAGCTACGGCTAGTTGATCAATTAACAGGTTCAAACAAGCATGGCAAAAATGCAAATGATAACAGGTTTCAGAATTAGTGAAATTAACACAAGTCTGGAATTTAACATCAGGAAGCACACTTTAGAGCATGAAAACTACATGCTACAGGAACTTAACATGGCAAAGCAATGCATGGCATGAAGCTACTCAAAGCACTTAACAAAAGTCCCGTAGTGACCTTGAGCCAAAAGGGATCAGAAAATACAATTGCAAGCATGTGAACATGGCAAAAACATAAACATATTACAGACTTAGAGAAAAACTGGAACATGCAAATCAGTTAACGAGTAGGCATGCTTACGAGCTCGATGCACTCACTACAGAGCATGGCATGACAAACTAAGCATACACCCATCAATAATACATGGCATATAAGCTAGACATGGCAAGAACAACATCATAGCATGCACAGATACATAGCAACATCCTCGGCAAAATCGCCAATCTGCCAGGATTCACGAAATAGCAAAAGTAGAGCTCGATTGACTCAAGCTATGGTGCTCCATAAATGCAAAAAAATACATGGATGGAAAGAGCACCACAAGGTTAACAAAACATCCTTACTAATCATCCTCAAAAGAGGCACGGATCACTAGGAAACAACATGAACATATGGCATACCGACAAAAACAGAACAAGGACTTAGTGAAATTCTAAGTCCCTGAAATCAGCATACCGATTACGCTACTTTGCAAGCTTGTACTAGTCACCACACATATCACAAAAATACATGGTAAGCACCTCTGTAAGATGGCATGGCATATAACAAAACACATGTAGAGCTCAAGAGCATATCATGCACACATTAATCATGGCAAAAAAGAGAAATGTCTATTTGATGAAACAGATCTGACAAGTTTATCACATAGCCCTCTTCCAACACCATTTAGGGCATCAAGATGAGCTCAAATGAAAATGATGCAATGAGATAAAATTATACTCGTTGAGACGAACATTTTGATATGCTACACGCGCAAATCGGAGCTACGGATGCAGAGATACGACATGCCAAAGTTTGCAAAATAATTAGGGTTTCAGGGGTGAAAAAGGTCAACCGAGATCTAGATCCAGATCCAGCCGGATCACTCTAGCAGGCGCGGTGGCCGCGGTACTGTAGCTGGCGTGAGGTTCGCCGGAGACGTCGGGGAAGAAGAGGCGGTCGCCGGAGTTGGAAGGAGGCGGCGGCGAGCTTCGGGCCGGCGGGCGGCAGAGGAGGTCGCCGGAGTTGCCGGAGCGCCTCGAGGCCCGGCGAGCCCACTGCGGCGGTGGGGCGAGGTCCGGCCGGCGAGGTTGGAGGAGAACGGCGCGGACCGGTGAGCAGCTCCGGCGGGCGGCAGGGCGAGCCGAACGGCGGCGCGGGCGCGAGCTCCTCGGGCGGCGACTGGAGCTGGCGGCGGCGGGGTAGATGGGCTGCGGGGGCCCCGGTTCGGGCCGAACGGGCCTCGCGGCGGAGAAGGGCGGCGATGCCACATGGCGGGATGCCACTGGTGCGGGGTGGCGGCGCGGTGGTGTCCGGCCGTACCGGACGTGTTCGGCGCGGCGAGAGGGAGAGGATCTAGGTTTAGGGTAGGAAGAGACTCGGGAATTTCGGAAGGGGATCTAGTTTTATATGTAGGAGGAGCTAGGAGGCTCCAAATTGAGCACGGTTTTCGGCCACGCGATCGTGATCAAACGCTCTAGGTGATGGAAGGGTCTTTGGTGGGTTTTGGGCCATATTGGAAGGGTGTTGGGCTGCAACACAAACAGGCCTTCTCGGTCCCTCGGTTAACTATTGGAGTATCAAACGAAGTCCAAATGGCACGAAACTTGACAGGCGGTCTACCGTAGTAAACCAAGGCCGCATGGAAAGTCTTGGTCCAATCCGGAAATGTTTAACCCCCACACACGAAAAGAGGTAGAAAGGACCACCGGAGGAGATAGGAGCGCCGGAATGCAAAACGGACAACGGGGAAAATGCTCGGATGCATGAGACGAACACGTATGCAAATGCAATGCACATGATGACATGATACTAGATGCACGACAAAGGCAACAACACATGAATACAAAAACCCGAACCCGAGGAAAAATAAAATAACTTAGCGCCGGAAACAACAAGAGTTGGGATACATATAAGGTAAATTACATCCGGGGTGTTACAACACTCCACCACTACGAAAGGATCTCGTCCCGAGATCTAGGACTGGAAAAACGTCGGGTACTCAAAACGGAGGTGATCCTCGCGTTCCCAGGTGGCTTCACGGTCGGAATGGTGTGACCACTTGACTTTGAGGAATTTGATTGACTTATTGCGAGTCTTGCATTCAGTCTCTTCAAGAATAGCAACTGGGTGCTCACGATAAGAGAGGTATTCTTGGAGACCAATGTCTTCGAAGTTGACGGTGCGGTCAGGGGTCTTGAAGAACTTGTGGAGCTGAGAGACATGGAACACGTCGTGCACGTTTGCAAAGTTTGAAGGAAGCTCGAGTTGATAGGCGAGATCGCCTCTCTCGCTGACGATCTTGAAAGGACCCATGTATCTAGGGGCAAGCTTCCCTTTGATACCGAAGCGACGAGTAACTTTCATTGGAGAGACGCGGAGGTAAACATGGTCTCCGATCTCGGAAGCCAAATCACGATGCTTACTATCATAGTAGCTCTTCTGGCGCGATTGCGCTGCTTTGAGGTTATCACGAATGACTTTGCACATTTCCTCTGCCTCTGTGATCAAGTCACTTCCGAGAAGTTGACGTTCACCGGTCTCTGACCAGTTAAGAGGGGAACGACACTTCCTGCCATAGAGAATTTCAAATGGGGCCTTGCCCGAACTCGCTTGGAAACTGTTGTTGTAGGAGAACTCGGCATATGGAAGACAATCTTCCCACTTCATACCGAAAGAGATAACACAAGCCCTGAGCATATCTTCGAGAATCTGATTGACACGCTCGACTTGACCGCTAGTTTGAGGATGGAAAGTTGTGCTGAAATGGATGTTGGTGCACATGGCCTTCTGAAAAGAATCCCAAAACTTGGAGGTAAAGATGCTGCCACGGTCTGAAGAGATCAACTATGGAACACCGTGCAGAGAGACAATCCGAGAGGTATAAAGCTCCGCCAATTGAGCTGCAGTGATAGACTCTTTGATAGGCAGAAAGTGAGCCACTTTAGTGAGTTTGTCGATGACAACGAATATAGCATCATTGCCACGCTTAGACTTTGGAAACCCAGTCACGAAGTCCATCTCAATGTGGTCAAACTTCCATTCTGGAATGGCAAGAGGTTGGAGGAGACCAGTTGGTCGTTGGTGTTCTGCCTTCACTCTTCTGCAGACATCACATTCATTCACGAACTGAGCAATCTCGCGCTTCATTCAAGTCCACCAATAAGCCTGCTTGAGGTCCTGGTACATCTTCGTACTTCCAGGGTGGATGGAGAGGAGAGAATTGTGAGCCTCGTTCATAATGACTTTACGAAGGTCACCTTTAGGCACAACAATACGATCCTCGAAGAAGAGAGTATCCTTGTCATCAAGGCGATAGCACTTGTACTTGGGTTAACTCTTGGCAATCCCAATTTTCACCTTCTTCACCATAGCATCAAGAAGTTGAGCCTCGCGAATTTGATATTCCAAAGTAGGAGAGACTTGAAGGTTGGCGAGGAAACCTTGAGGAACAACTTGCAAGTTGAGTTTGCGGAAAGCTTCACAAAGCTCGGGTTGGTAAGGCTTGAGAATCAAACTGTTGCAGTAAGCCTTCCTGCTCAATGCGTCAGCAATTACATTGGCCTTGCATGGAGTATATTCGTTGCTCGGATTATACTCTTGAATCATTTCGACCCAACGAGTCTGCCTAATGTTGAGATTAGGCTGAGTGAAGATGTACTTGAGACTCTTGTGGTCAGTGAAGATGTCCACTTTTCTTCCCAATAAGAGATGTCTCCAAGTCAAAAGAGCATGCACAACTGCCGCCAACTCGAGGTCATGAGTGGGGTAGTTCTTCACGTTGGGCTTCAACTGGCAAGAGGTATAAGCCACAACTTTCTTCTCTTGCATCAACACTGCACCAAGACCTTGAAGAGAGGCATCGCAGAAGACCTCGAACGGTTTGGATTCATCAGGAGGAGTCAGAACTGGAGCAGTGACTAATTTCTCTTTCAGGGTGTTGAAAGCGATGTAACACTCAGGAGACCAAACGTACTTCACATGCTTCTGGAGAAGGTTTGAAAGAGGTTCACAATCTCTGAAAAGTTCTCAATGAACCTTCGACAATAGCTTGCGAGGCCAAGGAAGCTGCGGAGTTGCTTCACGTTCTGAGGTGGTTCCCAATTCACAATTGCAGACACCTTCTCAGGATTCACCGCTATGCCCTTGGTAGAGATGATATGTCCAAGATAGAGAACCTCATCAAGACAAAACTCGCACTTTGAAAACTTGGCGTAGAACTGATTTTCTCTGAGCTTATCGAGCACCAAACGCAAGTGCTTGGCATGACCTTCCTTGTTCTTGGAAAAGACCAGAGTGTCGTCGAGGTAGACCAAGACGAAGTCATTTGTGTAGGCGTTGAAGATGAAATTCATCATGCGAGAGAAAGTCGGAGGAGCGTTGACGAGGCCAAAAGACATGACAGTGTATTCGTATGAACCATAGCTTGTTTTGAAAGCCGTCTTGGGGATATCTTGCTCATGAATTCGGATCTGGTGATAGCCCATACGGAGATCAAGCTTGGAGAATACTTGAGCACCTTTGAGTTGTTCGAACAGCTCATTGATGTTGGGAAGTTGGTACTTGTTCTTTATAGTCTTCTTGTTCAATGGACGGTAGTGAACACAAAGTCGGTCCGTTCCATCCTTCTTCTTCACAAAAACAACTCCACAACCCCACGGAGAAGAACTAGGTCGGATGAGACCCATTCGCTCTTGAATATCGAGTTGCTTCTTCAGCTCCTTCAACTCTTCAGGTCCAAACTTGTAAGGACGTTTGCAAACAGGTTCCGTGCCAGGCTCAAGATCGATGAAGAATTCAACTAGCTGGTGCGGAGGCATTCCTGGGAGCTCTTCTGGAAAGACGTCTTGATATTCGCAAACGACTAGAATTTGAGAGATGGCATCCAGTTCACCCTTCTCATTGAGAGAAAAGAGACGGATTGTATTATCCCGAGCGGCAAAGACAATTACATCCTCAGATGAATGAGTCAATTGAATCTGCCTGGCTGCACAATCAAGCTGAGCCTTGTGCTTAGAAAGCCAGTCCATTCCAAGAATAAGATCAATATCCGAGTTACCAAGGACCATTGGAGAAGCCAGAAACTTGAAATCACCCATCATGATAGAAATATCCGGAATCTCATAGTTTGCGAGCAAACATTTACCCGGTGAGACAACTGCTAATAGTTTATGCAAAACTTGAGAAGACAACTCATGCTTAGATGCAAAAGGTCTCGAGATGAAACAATGCGATGCACCAGTGTCAAAAAGTACTTTTGCAGGAACATCATTAACAGGAAGGTTACCCATGATGACATCTGACGAGTCCTCTGCCTGAGCTGCATTCATCAAGTTGACCTTGGCATGCTTGGGGTTATGCTTGACCATAGCTGTACTTGCCGATCTCACAGGAGGAGGAGGAGGGAGACACCTCTGTTTGAAGCATTTGTTGGCCTAGTGACCCTTCTGTTGGCACTTGTTGCACATGACCACTGAAAGCGGACGGTGATACGGAGCACTTGATCTTGGAGCTTGAGACGAAGTCTTGTTCTGAAAGCCAGGGTTGGGTGGGTGGGAAGATCCACTGCCACCTTTGCTCTTCTGCTGATAAGGCTGACGGAACGGAGGAGGAGGAAGCTAATACTTCTTCTGCTTAGCCACTTGATTTGAGGAAGAAGGAGTAGCATCTCTGACTCGCTTCTTGGAAGCATCGCACTTCAGTTGAGCAGTATCTTGCTTCATTGCCATGTTGTAAAACTCATCGTACCTCTTGGGCTCAAAGAGAACGAGAGCTAGCTGGATTTCTTCTCTGAGACCACCCCTGAACTGGTATATCATGCTCTTCTCGTCAGGGACGTCCTTCTTAGCAAAACGGGCGAGCTTCTGAAACATCTTGTTTTACTCGTAAACAGACATAGAGCCTTGCTTCAGGTTGCGGAATTCCTCACGCTTGCTTTCAACCACGCTCTGAGGAATATGATGAGCTTTGAAGTCTTGACGGAATTCATCCCAGGTAATCACACGGCCTCCTCTGGAATCTTTGTACAGCTAAAACCATTCTGCAGCTTGGTCTTTGAGTTGGAAGGAAGCGAACTTGACAAAGTCCTTAGGCCTGACGTTACTGCACTCGAAATGCTTGCATATGTCCACGAGCCAATCATCAGCGTCTGTTGCCTCAACACAATTGCTGAAGGTCTGTGGCTGGTTAGCAAGGAACTGGTTGAGTGTAGCAAAGTGATTCTGATTGTTGCCTTGGCCCTGGTTCCCTTGATTGCGCTCTTGAAGAAGTTGCATGGTCAGCTGCGTGTTTGCATTGGTAGCGGCCATGACAGCTTGCCATGCCTCCGAAGGTGGAGGTGGTGGTGGTGGATCAGGATTCGGAGTCGTGCGCGTTGGAGGAGCCATCCTGAACAGGTTGACATCCATTAGCACATTGACAGACAAATATTGAAGCTGAATCAAACGGGTTGAAATTGCAACATATAGTCTTCACATCCGAACAAAATGAACGAATGCATTCCAATTGAAATGGTCACATATCTATAAATTGAGAAGCCACTTAGAATTGAGGTAGAAGAAAAACAACAAGGTACAGAACAAGAACGAATACTTGTTGAGGATCACCCAATCTCAAACCAAATATCCGCGGAAGAAGGACTAGAGCTACAAGAATTCCCACCTATGAAACTCCCGAACCTTTCCGGTTATGCAATCAGGTGTTGGGGATACAGGGGAAGCATAAAATCTCACCCAAATCTAGCAAATCCTACATCCAGCTGTATCCATCCTTCAACACATAACCGAGAAAAACTTCGGAAATCATTTACCTCAACCTTCGAAAAGCATCCGTTATACAAGTTATGGCAATACTCCCAAACTCCCGCCCCAGTACTGGGTGGCGTCGAGGTTATCTCACCAACAACTGCATAAAAGAGATTTTCGATGTCGGCGAAACTCAGGTATTCTAGAATCTCAACGATAAAATTGTGACGACAGCACCTCGGAGCTCAACTCCCCGAGACACTGCCACAACCCCTAAATGACAGGAGGCACCAAGAACAATGTTCTCGTCACAAATCGATCGAAACGATTCCAAGATACCCGCATGATCCTACATTTTTAGTGAAATTTGAGAAGAGAAGAGTCAAAACTCTACGTCAGGATGCCTTACCAGAGCGATGAAGGGACTGGGGAGTAAAAAGAATTCCTAAACTCTTTGATATATATAATCCTAAATGACTCAAAACATTTTTCTAGACTCAACAACGCCAACGATTCGATCAAGCAGGGGGCTCCTAACATCGGGGAAGGCTCTGCTACCAACTTGTTACGCCCTCGATGCGGCTATATCTCCTACGTGTCGAAGCACGACTTAGAGGCATAACTGCATTGAAAGCAATGTCGCAAGTAAGGTAATCTTCACAACAACCCATGTAAATAGATAAAAGGGGAAAGGATACATAGTTGGCTTACACTCGCCACATCACACAAATACATGAATAACATTACAATCATCCAATACACTCATGGTCCGACTATGGTACCAAAATAAAAGATCAACCCCAACATGCGACACGGTCCCCGATCGCCCCAACTGGGCACCACTACTGATCATCTGGGAAAGACACATAGTAACGGCGAGAGTCTTCATTGAGCTTCCACTTGAGCTCAAGCGCATCGTTTGGAACGGTATCATCGGTCTCTGCATCTGGTTTTGGAAGTAAACTGTGAGTCACGGGGACTCAGCAATCTCGCACCCTCGCGATCAAGACTATTTAAGCTTATAGGTAAGGCAAGGTAATATGTGGAGCTGCAGCAAGCGACTAGCATATATGGCAGCTAACCTGTTCGCAAAAGAGAGCGAGAAGAGAAGGCAAAGCACGAACGAGGAACTATGATCAAGAAGTGATCCTATAACAACCTACGCCAAGCATTACTCCAACACTGTGTTCACTTCTTGGACTCTGCCGAGAAGAGACCATCACGGTTATACACGCGGTTGATTCATTTTAATTAAGTTAAGTTTCATGTTATCTACAACCGGACATTAACAAATTCCCATCTGCCCATAACCGCGGGCATGGCTTTCGAAAGTTCAAATCCCTGCAGGGGAGTCCCAACTTAGCCCATCACAAGCTCTCACTGTCAATGAAGGATATTCCTTCTCCCGAGACATTCTGATCAGACTCGGCATCTCGGTATTACATACATCCTCGACAATGGTAAAACAAGTCCAGCAACACTGCCCGAATATGCCGACAAATCCCGATAGGAGCTGCACATATCTCATTCTCAGGGCACACTCAGATTGTCCAAACTCCCGGTAGGCCAGCCCAGAGTTGCCCCTGGTGGCCACCGGCGGCTGACAAGGTGGACCAACACTCAGAGGAGCACTGGCCCGGGGGGGTTTAAATAAAGATGACCCTCGGGCTCCGGAAACCCAAGGGAAAAATAGGCTAGGTGGCAAATGGTAAAACCAAGGTTGCGCATTGCTGGAGGAGTTTTATTCAAGGCGAACTGTCAAGGGGTTCCCATTATAACCCAACCGCGTAAGGAACGCAAAATCCGGGAACATAACACCGATATGACGGAAACTAGGGCGGCAAGAGTGGAACAAAACACTAGGCAAAAGGCCGAGCCTTCCACCCTTTACCAAGTATATAGGTGCATTAAGATAACAAGATAATATGGTGATATCCCAACAATAAACAATGTTCCAACAAGGAATGATCTCCAATCTTCACCTGCAACTAGCAACGCTATAAGAGGGGCTGAGCAAAGCGGTAACATAGCCAATCAACGGTTTGCTAGGACATGGTGGGTTAGAGGTTTGACATGGCAGTTTGGGAGGCATGATAAGCAAGTTGTAAGGCATCATAGCATAGGCATAGCAAAAGAGCGAGCATCTAGCAAGCAAAGATAGAAGTGATTTCGAGGGTATATCATCTTGCCTGCAAAGTTGTCAGAGTTGACTTGATCCTCGTAAGCAAACTCAACGGGCTCCTCGTTAGCGAACTCGTCTCCCAGCTCTACCCAAACAAGACAAACAAGCAAAAGGAACACAATCAACCACGTGCAATGCTCAAACAACAAGATGCAAACATGGTATGCTATGCGAGATGCGATATGTGATACATATGCAAGATTTGATAAGGAATGACAGAACTTGGCCTCAACTTGGAAATCCAAGAGTGCCACTCGAAATGTGAGGTGATTTCGGTTGAAATCGATATAAAGATCACCGGAATCGGATGCACGGGTTGGAAATGGCAAGCAAAACAAATATGGCACCGGTCTGCGATAATCAGCAAGTAGCCATATAAATGCATCATGATAAATATGCTACAGCACTCCAACATGACAACAAAATACATGGCAGGGATCCACTCATGATGCTTGAGAAAAGATGAACACTGAGCTACGGCTAGTTGATCAATTAACAGGTTCAAACAAGCATGGCAAAAATGCAAATGATAACAGGTTTCAGAATTAGTGAAATTAACACAAGTCTGGAATTTAACATCAGGAAGCACACTTTAGAGCATGAAAACTACATGCTACAGGAACTTAACATGGCAAAGCAATGCATGGCATGAAGCTACTCAAAGCACTTAACAATAGTCCCTTAGTGACCTTGAGCCAAAAGGGATCAGAAAATACAATTGCAAGCATGTGAACATGGCAAAAACATAAACAAATTACAGACTTAGAGAAAAACTGGAACATGCAAATCAGTTAACGAGTACACATGTTTACGAGCTCGATGCACTCACTACAGAGCATGGCATGACAAACTAAGCATACACCCATCAATAATACATGGCATATAAGCTAGACATGGCAAGAACAACATCATAGCATGCACGGATACATAGAAACATCCTCGGCAAAATCGCTAACAAGTCAACAATCTGCCAGGATTCACGAAATAGCAAAAGTAGAGCTTGATTTACTCAATCTAGGGTGCTCCATAAAAGCAAACAAAGACATGGATGGAAATAGCACCACAAGGTTAACAAAACATCCTTATTGATCATCCTCAAAAGAGGCACAAATCACTAGGAAACAACATGAACATATGGCATACCGACAAAAACAGAACAAGGACTTAGTGAAATTCTAAGTCACTGAAATCAGCATACTGATTACGCTACTTTGCAAGCTTGTACTAGTCACCACGCATATCACAAAAATACATGGTAATCACCTCTGTAAAGATGGCATGACATATAACAAAACACATGTAGAACTCAGGAGCATATCATGCACACATTAATCATGGCAAAAATGAGAAATGTCTATTTGATGAAACAGATCTGACAAGTTTATCACATAGCCCTCTTCCAACAGAATTTCGGGCATCAAGATGAGCTCAAATGAAAACGATGCAATGAGATGAAATGATGTACTCGTTGAGGCGAACATTTTGATATGCTACACGCGCAAATCGGAGCTACAGACGCAAAGATACGACATGACAAAGTTTGCAAAATAATTAGGGTTTCGGGGGTGAAAAAGGTCAACCGAGATCTAGATCCAGATCCAGCCGGATCACTGTAGCAGGCGCGGTGGTGTAACGCCCGGATAATCATGCTATAGTGATCTCACGTTAATGGTGACACGTCACCTCTGTCACTGTAATTAATCTCGGGTTAATTCAAAACCGTTTCAAATTTAAATCCTAAATAAGTCAAGCGACAAAAGTTTTCAAATATTAAAATAAAATGTTCGGGCTATGTCTATTATTGCATCGGTAATTATGGTGAAGTAAACACATTTTTATAAAATGCCTAAATACTTTTAAGTGAATTAAAACAGAAAAATAAATAAAAGATAATACAAAAGGGACAAACCAATAGAAAACAAAAATCAGAGAAACCACCCCCTGGGCCGTGGCCCAACTGGGCCAACCCATCGGCCCAACCGGCCACCCAATGCCCCCTTATCCACTCACCACCTCACCCCCACTCCACTGACACCCCCCACTCCTCTCCTGCAAAATATCCCCTCCCCTCCTCTCTCCCGATCTGGATCAGGATCGAGAGGAGGCCACCGACGCGCCTCGCC